>NW_028262363.1:936899-1093049 GCF_047370975.1 Nipponia nippon
CGCTACTGCACGGTCATCTCTTGCAAGAAGACACCTCAAAGCTCAACAAACTCCTTTTTTTTGCCCCATGTTTGGTGTTATTTGTCTGGTTTTTTCCCATGTTTTCTTTCTCTCCTCCAGGTGAACAACCAGCGCTCCCACCTCCCCATCTCCCTCGCCCAAGGGAACCTCCAGCTGCAGCAGAAGGGCAAGTCCGTGCTGATTAAAACCAACTTTGGGCTGAAGATTCTCTACGATTGGGATGACCACGTGGTGGTGGAGCTCCCCGGTACGTTCTCCGGCAAAGTGTGCGGGATGTGCGGCAACAACAACGGCGATCCCCAGGATGATTCCCTCATGCCTGATGGCAACCTGGCGCTGGATGCCGTGGAGCTGGCCCGGAGTTGGAAGGTGGCCGATGAGAGCCATCGCTGCTGGGACACCTGCAGCGGGGACTGCGGACGTTGCCGATGGGACGAGGCGGCGAAATATAGGGGGGAGACGTCGTGCGGGTTGCTCACCAAACGCGCGGGACCCTTCGAGCGCTGCCACGCCACCGTCAACCCCAACATCTACCTGAAAAACTGCGTCTACGACGTCTGCGTGAACGATGGGCTCCACATGAAGCTGTGCCAAGCCCTCAAAGCCTACGCGGACAGCTGCCAGGAGGCGGGAATCACCGTTTCTGACTGGAGGACGCTGGCACGTTGTCGTGAGTAGCTCCTGGTTGCCAGAAAATCTTCCTCCTGGGTGGGCAGGGTGCTGTGACTTTAAGGTGGGTGTAATGAAGGTGCGATGGGATGGGACTGAGCAAGAAACAGCCATGGAAGGGAAATTGCACCAACGGGGATGTTTGTCTCTTCTTAGTGCTCTTGATCTCGCAAACGAGGTGGAGCTGGGTCATTTTGGCTGCCCAAAGCTGGGCCTGAAAGGGCTGCAGGTCCCAAGCGTGCAGGCTGGAAACGGTTAATGAAGCGAGTCCAAGCAGAAAGCCCAAAAAGTCCATGCAGACTCCAGCAAGTTGATGGAAACTCCAGAAAGTCTATGTAGAAAGTCCAGAAAGTCCACGTGGAAAGTCTGTGTAGAAACTCCAGAAAGTCCAAGCCCCAAAAGTCCAAGCAGAAAGTCCAAAAAGTCTGTGCAGGCTCCCAAAAGTCTCTGCTGAAAGTCCATGCAGGCTCCAGAAGCATGTCCATGCAGAAGGTCCCGGGAGTCCATGGAGACTCCAAAAAACCCATACAGAAGGTCCCAGGAGCCCATGGAGACTCCAAAAAACCCATGCAGAAGGTCCAGGGAGTGCATGGAGACTCCCAAAAGTCCTAGTAGATAGTCCTGAAAGTCCAACTCCCAAAAGTCCATGCAGAAGGTCCAGAAAGTCCATGGAGACCACAAAAAACCCCATGCAGAAGGTCCCATGAGTCCATGGAGACTCCAAAAAACCCATGCAGAAGGTCCGGGGAGTGCATGGAGACTCCCAAAAGTCCTAGTAGATAGTCCTGAAAGTCCAAGTCCCAAAAGTCCATGCAGAAGGTCCATTCAGGAGGTACAGAGTCCTTGGAGACTCTAAAAAGTCTCTGCTGAAAGTCCAGGGAGTCCATGCAGGCTCCAGAAAGTCTGTGCAGAAAGACCAAGTCCCAGAGTCCATGCAGAAGGTCCCAGGAGTCCATGGATACCACAAAAAACCCCATGCAGAAGGTCCCATGAGTCCATGGAGACTCCAAAAAACCCATGCAGAAGGTCCCGGGAGACCATGGAGACTCCAAAAAATCCATGCAGAAGGTCCCGGGAGTCCACGGAGACTCCAAAAAATCCATGCAGAAGGTCCCGGGAGTCCATGGAGACTCCAAAAAATCCATGCAGAAGGTCCCGGGAGTCCACGGAGACTCCAAAAAATCCATGCAGAAGGTCCCGGGAGCCCACAGAGACTCCCAAAAGTCCTAGTAGATAGTCCTGAAAGTCCAAGTCCCAAAAGTCCATGCAGAAGGTCCAGAAAGTCCATGGAGACTCCCAAAAGTCCAGGTAGATAGTCCAGAAAGTCTAGGAAGTCCATGCAGACTTCAGAAGATCCACGTAGAAGGTCTGGAAAGTCCATGGAGACTCTAGAAGGTACATGTAGGACTCCAGAAAGCCCACGCAGGTTTCCTTAGCTCTCTGTTGCACCTTCTGATGGCCAAGGAGCATTATCCCCACCGTGACCATGGCGTCCCATCCCTTCGACAGCTCTCTCCTGCCCGAAGAACAGCAATTACACCACGTGCGGCACCGCCTGCCCCGCCACCTGCAACAACGGCGCGATGCCCGCCAACTGCGCCGCCTCGGCCTGCGTGGAGACCTGCCAGTGCCAGGAGGGCTTCGTGTTCGATGCCAACGAGTGCATCCCCCAGCACGAGTGCGGCTGCGTCTTCGAGGGCCTCCTCCACAGCCTCCACGAGGAATTTTGGGGGGACAGCACCTGCACCAAACGCTGCCTCTGCAACGCGCAATCCCAGAGCGCCGTATGCCGCTGGGCCGGCTGCCGTGCCGGGGAAGAATGCCGGGTGGAGGACGGCATCCGGGATTGTTATCCCAAGAGCTACAAGACCTGCGCAGCGGTCGGTGCCACCCACTACAAGAGCTTCGATGGCGGGGAGTTCATCTTCCAGGGCACGTGCCAGTACCAGTTCGCTGGGTTGTGCGAGAAGAGCCAAGGTCTGGTGGACTTCCAGGTGCTGGTGCAGAACGGCCGCCAGGACGACAAACTTTTGTCCTCCATCGCCCTCGTGACGGTCAAAGTCTACGGCAAAAACATCGTGCTCAGCCAGGAACACCCCGGCAAAATCACGGTGAGTTTAGCAACCGTTTCGTTATTTCATCTCTACGTTCTTCGCTTTCTGCTCCTCACCCCGGCCTCCTTGTCCCATTTCTTCTTTTCCTCTTTTTTTTTTTTTTTTCCTCCACATTGGGTAACGCTGATTATTTTTCGCCAACCGCGCTGCTCAGATCCAGAGCTACCAGGTCTCTCTGCCCCATGTTAATCAAGATGAGATTTAATTGCCTAAATATAAGGCTCGCCACCTGAAGCGGGAGATTGGCGCCTTGATGTAAGCTGCGGAGCTTCAATTCCCCTCAAAGCTGGCGGGCATCTGCATTTGGGGCAGATGATTAAATCTAAAAAGGCTTCGTCTACGTAATTTGGGTGCTTTGGCTGGAGCCCGAATCGCAGGCGGCGTGAAAACGCAATTTGCCTTTGCTGTTGGATGCCAAATTTGGGTTTTTTGTTTGTTTTTTTTTTTTGCTTTTGTCCCCAGATTAATGACCAGTTGGCCAACCTACCGTATCACCACAGAGATAAGAAGGTCTCCATCTACAGAGCCGGGCAGGAGGTGGTGGTGGAGACAAACTTTGGCCTCACCGTCACCTACGACTGGCAAAGCCAAGTCACCGTGACAGTGCCCAGCAGTTACGCAAACGCCGTCTGTGGCCTCTGCGGGAACTACAACGGGAACGTGGGCGATGAGATGATGATGAAGAACGGCCAAGTGACATCAAACCCAGACGCTTTGGGGCACAGCTGGAAGGTGACCGACATCCCGGGTTGCGTGGAACTGTCGAAGTCACAATGTCCTGGCATGGTGGCGGCTCTGCAGCACCAGGAGAGCTCCAAGATGGGTTGTGGGATCATCTCGCGAGTGGGCGGACCCTTCGGAGCTTGCCATGCTCACGTGGACGCCGTCAAATACTTCCAAAACTGCGTGCATGATTTTTGCCTCTTCCCGGATCAGAAAAATGCGATATGCCTGGTCATCGCCCGCTACACCGCTGCCTGCCAGGCTGCTGGCGTGACTGTCGGGAGCTGGAGGACGGACGATTTCTGCAGTAAGTTGGGCTAATTGGTGGGATTTCTTCTTCGTGAGGGATCATGAGCGTCGAAGGGAACCCCAATCCTAGGCCAAACCCTTGCGGGGACAAACCGGAGGTGGGAATCGCCTCATTTAACGGTGCTTCATCCCACCCAAAGTCTAGGTTGGTCTCCTCATCTCTTTTTACAGCCCACGCCCAGAAACAAACCCTTCCAGGGAACTGGATGTCCCATCTGGCTACGATGGGTCGAATAATTTAGCCTTAATAAGCAGCAATTTCTTTGCGTTGGCTAAAACGAGAGTGAGGGTTGATTGCCTGGATCGTTTAGGGGACAAAACTCATGTAGATGCCCCAAAAATATTTAAATTAGGGGAGAGGGACCTGGAGGTTGACTGGGGACCCAACGCCGGAGCAATTCTGTTGCTTGAGGGAACGTCCTCGTTTCAGTGGGGAAAACCAAGTGGTTTGGGGCCTAAAACCCTTACGGACACCCCTTCCCTCGTCACGTCCGCCGTGAGGAGGAGATGAGATTTAACCACGGAGCAATTGGGTAAAAAAAAAAAATATCTGCATCGGATGAACCTCATCGCCAGGCACAACTATCCCGAATTGCAGGAAAATTGCAGGATCCGACCTGTAATTTCTTTGCTCCTAAGGAATCTCCGTGTCTCGTGGCAGGTATTTCGTGTCCCACGAACAGCCACTACGAGCTCTGCTCCCAGGACTGCGGCCAGACCTGCAGCAGCATCTACACCCCGATGAAATGCTCGGAGCGGTGCAAGGAGGGCTGCGTGTGCGACGAAGGCTTCGTGCTCAGCGGTGACGAGTGCGTCCCCATTTCCCGGTGCGGATGCCTCCATCAGGGCTTCTACTACAAGGCGGAGGAGATCTTCTTACCCACCAAGGAGGAGAAATGTCAGTGCCACGCTGGCGGCACTGTGGAATGCCAAAAAATTTCTTGCCCCGAAGGCAGCGAAGGTAAAATCATCGATGGGGTCTTCCAATGCACGTCTGCCAGGCTCAGGGCCTGCGTGGCCACCGGTGACCGCAACTATATCTCCTTCGATGGGATGGCTTTCAACATCTCGGGCACCTGCTCCTACATCCTCACGGAGACCTGCGACGGTGATGACGTCAAACCATTTGTTGTGAAAATTGAGAAGGACGCCCGGCAAAAGAGGAAGGTCTCCGGCATCCAAGCGTTGTCCGTTGAAGTCTACGGGCTCACGTTGACCTTGACACGAGGCAAGAGGGGAGACGTCAAGGTAAGGCGGCGCTTCGTGGTCCACCTCTTTCTGGGCGCAAAGGTGCTGGTGACAAAGTCTACGGGCTCACGTTGACTCTGCCGTGAGGCAAGAGGGACGCCGTCGCGGGAGGGACGCCGTCGCGGGAGGTCCGCGCGTGGTGGTCCACCTCTTTTAGGGTGCAAATACGCTGGCGTCAAAGTCTACGGGCTCGCGTTGACTCTGGCGTGAAGCGAGAGCTGCGTGGTCGCGGTAAAGCCGTGTTTTGTTGTCCACCTCCTTTTCGGGTGCGAACATGGGAGGCTAAAAACTGGTTTTGCTTGATGGAGGGAAGCCCTCGCTCCTATCTCCAAAACAAAGCCACGCTCGTCCCCACTTTGCCTTCCAGTTTCAAACTGGGAGCCATAAATTCGTTCAAAGGTTGGTTGGAATGTGTTTTCCCCCAAAGTTTTTTTTGTTCCTGCCTCCGTAGCCGTCTCCTTGTAGCGTCCCTGAGGCTCATGGGAGGATTTCTCTCTCCCTGCCCCAGGTGAACTCCATATCCCACCACCTCCCGGCCATCCTGAGCAAGGGACGGGTCCAGGTGCACCAACACGGGATGGGCGTCCTGCTTCAGACTGACTTCGGCCTCATCATACGCTATGACCTCCTCCATCACGTGATGGTCATGGTCCCGCAGAGCTACCGGGGCCACCTCTGTGGGCTTTGTGGCAACTACAACGGGCAACGCAACGATGATCTCCTCCTCCCCAGCGGCCAACAGGCCCCCAACGCGATGGTTTTTGGCTCTGCTTGGAAAACTCCCGACGTCTCCTGCAACGATGACTGCTCCAAGGACGACTGCCCCGTCTGCACGCAGGAGAAGAAGATGGTCCTGCAGAAACCCAACTACTGCGGCATCCTCACGGTCTCGAGGGGCCCCTTCGAATCCTGCCACAGCCTCATCGACCCGGCCCCGTATTTCCAAGCCTGCCTCCACGACGTTTGCCTCGCTGAGGGGGACACCCGCGTCCTCTGCCAGAGCATCCAGAGCTACGCCGCCACTTGCCAAGACGCCGGCGTCATCATTGAGGCTTGGAGAAGACCATCCTTCTGCCGTAAGTGGGGGGGACACGGGTGGGAAACGTCCTCCATGGCCGGGAAGTCAAATCTCATTAGGATTAATTGCAAAATAGGGCTTTACAATTTATTTCAAAAGGACGTTGGGGCCGGGTGGCCGCGCTGACCACCCTTGACGCGTGGGGTGACGCAAACGGTGCCGTTGGGTTGGGAGCTCAGGGTGGGGAGGACGACGACGGCGTGAAAATAATTGCAGCGTTGGGAGACGCCAACGCCAGGGGGTGCGTTTTCATTGGGGCTGAATGCGAAAAGCCAACGGGGGGGAACTTTCCCTGATGCCGGGGGCGAACGGGGAAAAGCCGACGCCAAGAAAAACGCGCCAGCCAGGTGATCGCGTTGGCTTTTCCCTCTCGCCCCCAACACCGTTGCGTTTTGCGTCAGCGTTCGGGCTCTGCCGTCTCCCTGGGGTGCAACCCCGGGTTGGCACCGCTCTTCCACCCCGTGATGGGTCTTGGGCTTCTCACCCTTTTTCCTTCCAGCCCTCAGCTGCCCGGCCAACAGCAGCTACTCCCTCTGCACCAACCTCTGCGTCAACAGTTGCCCAGGGCTTGTAGATGCCTCCAAATGCCCCAAAACCTGTGCCGAAGCCTGCCAGTGCGATAAAGGGTACACCTTTGACGGGGACGGCTGCGTCACCGAGGACAAATGCGGATGCTTTGTGGATGGGAGATACTACAAGGTAGGCATCTCCTCGATTTGGGGGGATTTGCGGGGGTTTTAACCTTTTCCTCCTGCCTGTCTCGCAGCACGTGGCTCTGAAGGCGACGTCCGCGCGGCCCGAAGCAGAAAAATAACCCTCAAAATCTTCCACTCTTGCCGAGAGATTCTGTGCTTTCCTATGAAGAAAATCGGGGCGTTTCCATCTCTTTTATCGCTTGCCATAACGGTGCCAGCACAGACGTGGATGCCCAGAGAGTAGCTACGCTTTCCGCAGCTGAAGGTGCTAAATAATAACGTATTTTTCCTTCAGAGGAGGTGGAAGAGGGCAAAAAGTTGGATTTTCTCTGCGTGTTTTTTTTTTCCTTGCGACAAAAGCGATAAATTCCTCGGCCATTTTACATTTTGCATTTTGCAAAGCTGCTTATTCTCTCCAGTGGCCCTCGAGAGACGGGGTTTTTTTCCCCCTTTTACGTATTTTTATGCGCTTACGTGTAACGCAGTTCGCTCTTCTCATCGCGACGCTTTGCGACCTCTCGCCCCGCAGCCCCACGAGTCGGTTTTGAAGGATAACTGCCAGCGGCGTTGCACGTGCGACCCCAGCAAGGGCTTGGCTTGCGGCAGCCACAGCTGCACTGATGACGAAACCTGTGAAATAAAGGACGGGGTCTTGGGTTGCATCAATCACAGTAAGGAAAAACAAAAAAAAATGGGGTGATTTAGAGGTGTGGGCTGAGGTGGAAACCCTCCAAGCAAGAGGAGATGGAGGCCACAGGTCCCATCTCCAACCCAAAGAGGGTCCGGGATGCGGATTTCGGAGGAGCAAAGCGCTTCAGGAAAAAAAAATGAGCCCTTGGCTTCGCGTCCACCCAGATGTCCTCTTTTAACCACGGTGGCACCTTCCTGAAGGACGGGTGCCATCTTGGGTAACGATGAACCCCATCTTGACGCTTTTCCAAGCAATGGGTGCAGAAAGGCAGCCAAAAAGGGAAAATTTGGGGTTGGTGATGGTTTGTCGGGCTCCGATTTACATCTCGGAGCTGCCAGTCTCCTGCCAAAGCCCAAAGGGGAGCAGAGGACACTTGGTGGGACCCCAACACCGGTGAAGATGCTTGGTTTGCATGGTGATATGGGATCTGCCCCTCACCAGGACATCTTCCGTGGTTTCTCCCATGGTTTCTTCTCCTTCCAGACCCCTGCAAAGCCATTCAGTGCCGGCCCAAGGAGAAGTGTGAGTTGAAGGACGGCCAAGCCAAGTGTGTCCCAACCCTGGTTGCTACCTGCTGGGGTTGGGGGGACCCCCACTACCACACCTTCGACCAGCTCGATTTCGACTTCCAAGGCACCTGCACCTACACCATGGCCGAATCCTGCGGGAACGACAGCAGATTGGTACCCTTCAAGGTGGAGGGCAAGAACGACATCCGCGGCGGGGTGAAATCAGTCTCCTACGTGAGCTTGGCCAACATCAAGGTCTATGGCCAACACGTCTCCATCCACCGGAGGGAAGTGGGCAAAGTCAGGGTGAGTTGGCCTAAAATGGAGGGAAAATTGGCCTTTCCCCACCTCTTTTTTTTCATCCATCTCTTCCCCACCTCCTTTTTTTTGTCCGTCTCCTCCATCATGTTCAACACCTCTTCCCGCTCCATCAGGGCCACCGTGATTTTTAGCTGAATCAATCAAACTGGAATGGGAATTTTTGAAATGTTGGGATATGCCGGGAATACGCTGCCTTGTGTGGAGCAGCCTCAGGTTGGTTTCTGCCCCTTTGGGGAAGCCAAACCCACCAAAGGTGGCTGCGGTAGGTCTCCAAGAAACCTCAAAGCCGGTGGGACGCCCCCCCGGCAGGTTGGCGGTGGCAGCCGGCGCGGGTGAGGCAAAAGCAAAGCTTGATGAAGGCAGTGATGTCATGAAACTGGAGGGGGTTTGAGGCACGGAGCATCTCGGCAGCCCCTGATGGGGCTTGGCTCCAAGTTTGGAGCTCACGGTGGGTGGTTGCACGCCGTAATGGTGTTTTGCTCGCTGCAGCAGTGATTGCACGCTGCAGCAGGTGGTTGCACGCCCTAGGAGCGCTGCAAGGCTGATTGCACGCTGCAGCAGGTGGTTGCACGCCTTAGGAGCGCTGTGACGCTGATTGCACACCCCAGCGAGTGGTTGCACGCCCTAGGAGCGCTGCAAGACTGATTGCAAATCCCGGTGAATGGTTGCATGCCGCAGCGCCATGCTGCGTGCTTGCATTGCTACAGCGGGTGATTGCATGCTGCAGCATCACTGCAGCAGGCAATTGCATGTTGCAGCAGGCAATTACGCTCCTCAGCAGTGCTTGCACGCTGTGGCAGGCCTTGGTCCACCGTCCCAGCAAACATTGCACCCTGCAGCAGGTGATTGCATGTTGCAGCATCGCCGTAGCGGCAATTGCACGCTGCAGCGGGTGACTGCGTGCTGCAGGATCACTGCAGCAGCGATGGCACATCAGGCAGTGGTTCCCCGGCCTCAGCATCGCTGCAGCAGGGGGGTTGCGTGCCATAAAGGTGGTCGCCTGTTGCAGCAACACCCCAGCAGTAACCGCGTGCTGCAGTGGGCAGCTGCAGAGACGTGGCATGCTGCTGCAAGGCGATGGCACGGTGCTGCGAGCACGTGCGCGCCACTGCAAAGCAATTGCCCGCCGCTGCATCACCACAGCAAGGCAATGGCGTGCTGCAGCACCCCGGTAGCAACTGCCCACCGCAGCAGGCCATCAAGTGCCACGGCGAGGCGATCGCGCGCCGCAGCGAGCAACGGCCGCGGAAGCGATGGCGGGGTGATTGCGTGCCGCAGCCGAGGCGGTTGCACGCCCCGAGCCGGTGCGTGTGCTTCAGGCTCCCGTTTGGTGCTCCTCACCCGCAGGTGGACGGCGTGGTGACGCTGCTGCCGGTGAGCCTGGAGGATGGCAAGATTCAGGTCTTCCAGAGCGGGCTGACCGCCGTGCTGGAGACGGATTTTGGGCTCCGGGTTACGTACGACTGGAACTGGCATTTGGTCATCGACCTCCCCAGCAGCTACTACAAACACACCTGCGGCCTCTGCGGCAACTTCAACCTCAAACCCGAGGACGACGTCCCCCAGCGCGGCAGCGACGTCGCCGCCGTGGTGGCCTGGGCTGAAGGCTGGAAAGTCCTTGAAGACGATGACCCGTTTTGTTGGGATTACTGCGAAGGCAACTGCCCGGTGTGCGAGGAAGAGAAAAAGGAGCTCTACGGGGGCAACCAGTACTGCGGGCTCATAAAAAAAACCTTCCAAGGGCCCTTCAAGGCTTGCCACGACGTCGTCAAGCCCCGGGATTTCTACCGCAACTGCCTCTACGACGTGTGCATAAACGATGGAGCGAAGAAAATCCTCTGCCAGGTGCTGGAGGCTTACGCGTCCACCTGCAAGAAGAACGGGGCCGTCGTGCATGACTGGAGGACGCCCTCGGGCTGCCGTAAGCAAGGGGTTTCCTCCTCAGTTTACGTGGCGGGGTGGTTTTTGCAAAGAAGGGGAATATCTAGCATGGGATGATGCGTGCAGAGCGCTCGGCGCGTTTGCACGGCGCAAGATCCCTCCCCGGGACGTTGCGTGCAAAGCGCTCGGCACATGAACTCCGCGATACCCATGTGATGCTGCTGCATCCTCCCTCTCTAATCACCCCGTTTCCTCCCGGCAGCGTTACCCTGCCCCGAAAACAGCCACTACGAAGCCTGCGGCAACGCCTGCCCGGCCACGTGCACCAACCGGAACGCGCCGGATGCTTGCACCCAGCCCTGCGTGGAGACCTGCGCCTGCAACGAGGGCTACGTCCTCAGCGGTGGCCAGTGCGTGGCGGTGGCCAAATGCGGCTGCACCCACGACGGTCGCTACTACCCTCCCGGTGAGGAGTTTTGGGGCGATGAGAACTGCCGATCTCAGTGCAGGTGTGACCCGGATTTGGGCATGGTGGTGTGCAAGGAAGCCGGTTGCAAGTTGAACGAGAAATGCGTCATGGTGAAGGGTGTGCGGCGGTGCGTGGCCAAGAGCCGCTCCGTCTGCGTGGCCACCGGCGACCCCCATTACACCACCTTCGACGGGCGCCGCTATGATTTCATGGGCACCTGCGTCTACCAGTTGGCTGCCCTCTGCTCCGAAGACCCCACCCTCGTCCCCTTCACCGTCACCGTGGAGAACAACCAGCGGGGCAACCGCGTCGTCTCCTACACCAAGGAGGTCACCTTGAAGGTCTACAACATGACCCTCAGCCTCAGCCAGGAGCACCCCCAGAAGCTCAGGGTAGGGGAGAATGAGGTGCTGGGTGGGCCGCGAGGTCCTTGCGCGGCGTCTGGGTGGGCCGTGAGGTCCTTGCATGGTGTCCTAATGGGCTGCAAGCTCATTGCAAGGCAATTGGTTGGGCTGCAAGGTCGTTGTGTGGTGTTTGGTTGGGCTGCAAGGTCCTTGCGTGGTGTCCTGCTGGGCTGCAAGGTCCTTGCAAGACAGTTGGTTGGGTTGCAAGGTCGTTGCATGATGTCGGGCTGGGCTGCAAGGTCGTTGCATCGTGTCCTGCTGGGCTGCAAGGTCGTTGCATCGTGTCCTGCTGGGCTGCAAGGTCATTGCGTGGCATCTGGGTGGGCTGCAAGGTCCTTGCATGATGTCAGGCTTGGTTGCAAGCTCACTGCAAGGCAGTTGGGTGGGTTGCGAGGCCGTTGCATGGCATCGGGTTGGGCTGCAAGGTCCTTGCGTGGTGTCCTGCTGGGCTGCAAGGTCCTTGCAAAGCAATTGGTTGGGCTGCAAGGTCGTTGCGTGGCGTTTAGGTGGGCTGCAAGCTCATTGCATGGATTTGAGGAGGGTTGCAAGGTCGTTGCATGGCGTCCTGCTGGGTTGCAAACTCATTGCGTGGCATCTGGGTGGGCTGCAAGGTCCTTGTATGGTGTTTAGGTGGGTTGCAAGGTCATTGCATGGCATCGGGTTGGGTCGCAAGGTCGTTGCAGGTGTCCTACTGGGTTGCAAGCTCATTGCGAGGCAATTGGTTGGGCCGCAAGCTCGTTGCGTGGTGTTTAGGTGGGTTGCAAGCTCGTTGCGTGATGCCTGGTTGGTTTGCAAGGTCCTTGCTTGGCATCTGGGTGCATTTTGAGGTTGCACGGCACACGGTTGAGTTGCAAGCGTGTTGCATGGCGTCTTGGTGGGCTTCGATGTTGTTGCGCGGCATGGTGCAACCCATGTTGCCCTTCCAGGTCAACGGGATCCTGGTGAATCTGCCCTTCGACCACGGCAACAAGCTCCACGCCTACGTCAGCGGCTTCCACGGCTTCATCAAGACCGACTTTGAGGTCATCGTCACCTTCGACTGGTACAGCTACGCCAGAGTCATCCTCCCCGACACCTACTCGCGGGCCGTCTGCGGCCTCTGCGGCAACGCCGACGGCGACCCCCAGAACGACTTCGCTTTGCCCAACGGGCAGCAGGCCACCGAGGAAATGCAATTTGGCGATTCCTGGAAGGTGGCCGACGTCCCCGGTTGTTGGGCCGGATGCACCGAAGATTGCAAAGTTTGCACCGAAGCGGAGAAACGTGCCTACCGGGGCGACAAACACTGCGGGCTCCTGGTGAAGAAGCAAGGCCCCTTCGCCGCTTGCCACGCCGTCATCGACCCCGCCCCCTACTTCGAAAATTGTCTCTTCGACACGTGCCTCTACGAGGGGCATCAGGAAACCGTCTGCCACTCCATCAGCGCCTACGTCACCGCCTGCCAGAGGAAGGGCATCCGCATCCGGCAGTGGCGCACCGCCGCCTTCTGCAGTACGTGGGGCTCGGGGCGGGGTTTGCGCACACGGAGGCGGTTGGCTTTGCGCATGCAATGCTTTTTTGCTTGCACTAAGGGTTTGGGGCTTGCATGCTTTTGCATTTGCACGAAGGGCTCAGGGCTTGCACGTACAAATGCTTTCTAGTTTGCACCAACGTGGTTGGGCTTGCACGCACGAAGGCCGCCTAGTTTGCACCAACGTGGCGGGGCTTGCACGCACAAAGGCTTTCTAGTTTGCACGCACAAAGAGTTTGGGGCTTGCACGCACAAAGGCTTTCTAGTTTGCACGCAGGCTTTCGGGCTTGCACAAAGGTGGTTGGGCTTGCATGCATGAAGAGTTTGGGGCTTGCATGCACGAAGGCTTCCGAGTTTGCACAGAGGGTCTGGGGTTTGCACGCACGAAGGCTGTCTGGTTTGCACAGAGGGTTTGGGGTTTGCACGCACGAAGGTGGCCGGGGTTTGCACGCACAAAGGTCTGCTTTGCACAGAGGGTCTGGGGTTTGCACGCACGAAGGCTGTCTGGGGTTTGCACAGAGGGTTTGGGGCTTGCACGCACGAAGGTGGCCGGGGTTTGCACGCACAAAGGTCTGGTTTGCACAGAGGGTCTGGGGTTTGCACGCACGAAGGCTGTCTGGGGTTTGCACAGAGGGTCTGGGGTTTGCACAGAGGGTCTGGGGTTTGCACAGAGGGTCTGGGGTTTGCACGCACGAAGGCTGTCTGGCGTTTGCACAGAGGGTTTGGGGCTTGCACGCACGAAGGTGGCCGGGGTTTGCACTCACAAAGGTCTGGTTTGCACAGAGGGTCTGGGGTTTGCACGCACGAAGGCTGTCTGGTTTGCACAGAGGGTTTGGGGTTTGCACAGAGGGTTTGGGGCTTGCACGCACGGAGGTGGCCGGGGTTTGCACGCACGAAGGCTGTCTGGGGTTTGCACTGGAGATTCCGGGCTTCCATGCGCAAAGGGTTTGGAGCTCTGCAACCCCCCGCCCTGCTGATTTCCACCCCCCCCGCCCTGCAGGCCCCATCTGCCTCCCGAACCAGCACTACGAGCTCTGCGGCCCAGCCTGCCCGGCCACGTGCTGGGGCCAAGCAGAACCGGAGGAATGCGAGCAAAACGCCCCTTGCACCGAAGGTTGCTTCTGCGACGACGGCTTCTTGCTGAGCGGCGACCGCTGCGTCCCCCTGGCCCAGTGCGGCTGCTTGCACGAGGGTCGCTACTACAAAATCGGCGAGGAGTTTTTCGCTTGCCCGCGTTGCAGCGAGCGTTGCGCTTGCAAAGGAGCCGGGGCGGTGGATTGCAAGCCGGCGGGTTGCGCCGCGGGCGAGATGTGCATGGTGCAAGACGGGGTGCAAGGGTGCTACCCCCAGGAATGCGGGCGCTGCCAGGTGCTGGGAGCGGTTTCCTACAGCACCTTCGACGGGCGCTTGTTGCATTTCGCCGGCACCTGCACCTACACGCTGGCGGCGGCGGAGGCCGGCAGCCCCGAGGACGCGCTGGTGCCCTTCGCGGTGGAGATGGAGAAGGAGAAGGGCAAGGAGGGACCCGTCATCCGCCGGCTGCTGGTCGCCGTGCAGGGAGTCACCATCGGCCTGGCCCGGGGCGGCCGGTGGGAGGTGACGGTGAGCGGAGCTGCGTTGGGGTGCAAAAACCGCGTTGGGGTGCGAAGCGCAGGGTGCAAACTCCTCCCTAGGTTGCAAATGCTATTTTTGGGGTGCACAGCGAGAGGTGCAAAGCCTGCTTTGGGGTGCAAACCCCGCTTTGGGGTGCACGGCAGGACATGCAAACCCCGCTTTGGGGTGCAAACCCTGCTTTGGGGTGCACGGCAGGACGTGCAAACCCTGCTCCGGGGTGCAAACTCTGCTTCGGGGTGCATGGCAGGCTGTGCAAACCCCGCTTTGGGGTGCAAACCCTGCTTTGGGGTGCACGGCAGGCTGTGCAAACCCTGCTCCGGGTTGCAAACCCCACTTTGGGGTGCAAACCAGGACATGCAAACCCTGCTCCAGGTTTGCACTTTGGGGTGCAAACCCCGCTTTGGGGGGCACGGCAGGATGTGCAAACCCTACTTTGGGGTGCAAACCAGGACGTGCAAACCCTGCTCCAGGTTGCAAACCCCACTTTGGGGTGCACGGCAGGACGTGCAAACCCTGCTCCAGGTTGCAAACCCCACTTTGGGGTGCAAACCAGGACGTGCAAACCCTGCTCCAGGTTTGCACTTTGGGGTGCAAACCCCGCTTTGGGGTGCACGGCAGGACGTGCAAACCCCGCTTTGGGGTGCAAACCCCGCTTTGGAGTGCACGGCAGGCTGTGCAAACCCTGCTCCAGGTTGCAAACCTCACTTTGGGGTGCAAACCAGGACGTGCAAACCCCGCTTTGGGGTGCAAACCCCGCTTTGGGGTGCACGGCAGGACGTGCAAACCCCGCTTTGGGGTGCAAACCCCGCTTTGGGGTGCACGGCAGGACGTGCAAACCCCGCTTTGGGGTGCAAACCCCGCTTTGGGGTGCACAGCAGGCTGTTTCGGGGTGCAACCCCCCTTGTTTTTCCCCCTTTCCCCGCAGGTGGACGGCGAGCGGCAGCTCCTGCCGCTGGTGCTGGCCGGGGGGGCCGTGACGGTGTCGCAGGAGGGCACCTACCGGGTGCTGCTGGTGCAGGGGGGCCCCAAGCTCCTCTACGACGGCGACGCCTACGCGCTGCTCACCCTCCCCGCCGCCTACCGCCACCGCACCACCGGCCTCTGCGGTGACTTCAGCGGCGACGCCGGCAATGACCTCATCGACCCCGATGAACTGGGGGCCGCATCGGGCACCCTCACGGATACCTGCACCCATGGGCCCCAACCTCCCGTCTGCCCCTCGGCCAATCCGGGCCCCTGCGGGGTGCTGTCGGAGGCGACGGGACCCTTCGCCGGGTGTCACGGGGTGGTGGCGCCCCAGGAGCACGTGGCTGCGTGCATGCTGGAGCAATGCGTCCGGCCGGACGCCGCGGCCTTGTGTCGCAGCTTGCAGGCTTACGCCGCTGCTTGCCAGGCCGCCGGCGGGCAGTTCCAGGAGTGGCGGACGGCTGCGAAGTGCCGTGAGTTGGGGGATTGCAGGGGGGGTTGCACGCAGCAGGTTGGCATTTCTGCAAGGGTTGCATGCAGCTGCTTTTCGGTTTCGCAAAGGTTGCAAGGAGGGAAGTGGTTGCATGCGGCGGGATTGCATTTCTGCAAGGAGGGAAGTGGTTGCATGCACCAGCTTTGTGTTTCTGCAAGGAGGGAAGTGGTTGCATGCAGCAGGTTTGCATTTCTGCAAGGGTTGCATGCAGCTGCTTTTCGGTTTCGCAAAGGTTGCAAGGAGGGAAGTGGTTGCATGCGGCGGGATTGCATTTCTGCAAGGGGGGAAGTGGTTGCATGCGGCGGGATTGCATTTCTGCAAGGGGGGAAGTGGTTGCATGCGGCGGGATTGCATTTCTGCAAGGGGGGAAGTGGTTGCATGCGGCGGGATTGCATTTCTGCAAGGGGGGAAGTGGTTGCATGCGGCGGGATTGCATTTCTGCAAGGGGGGAAGTGGCTGCATGCGGCGGGATTGCATTTCTGCAAGGGGGGAATTGGCTGCATGCAGCAGCTTTGTGTTTCTGCGAGGGAAAGCAGTTGCATGCAGCTGCTCTTTAGTTTTGCAAAGGTTGCAAGAAGGAAAGCGGTTGGATGCAGCAGGATTGCAAATCAAGAAATTTGCAGAAATGCAGAGGTTGCAAGGAGGAAAGCGACTGCACGCAGCGCGTTTGCGTTTCTGCAATTTCAGTTTTGAGTTTCTGCAATTATTTTTTTTTGTTTTTAAATTTCTGCAAGGGGGAAGGAGTTTCCTGCGGCGCTGGCTTAGTTCTTGCAAATTTTTGGCAAGGGGGAAGGCGGTTGCATGCAAAACTTGGGTTTGCTTTGCGGTTTTTTTTATTCCCCCCCCTCCCCCCCCAGGGAAAGCCAGCGGCGCCAGTTCGGGGAGGGGGATTTTTTTTTTTTGTGCTGGGGGAAGTGGTTGGCGTGCAACCTCCGCCTTTGCGCAATATTTGCTCTCGCGGCGACTTCTGCAACGCGCCGTTTTCTTTTTGCGCCCGCGGAAAAGGGGAAAATAAAGAGCAAACAGCAAAGGCGCCGCTTTTTCTCTCTGCTTGTCACCCGCCAGCCCTCTCCTGCCCCGCCAACAGCCACTACGAGCTCTGCACCCGCACCTGCGACCACACCTGCGCCAGCCTCTCCGCCAGCACCCGCTGCACCACCAAGTGCTTCGAGGGCTGCCAGTGCGACGAGGGCTTCCTCTTCAACGGCAACAAGTGCGTCAGCATGGACCTCTGCGGCTGCCTGCACCACGGACGCTACTTTGAGGTGGGTGCTGCCGGGGGAGCGTTGCACCCTTGCAGGGGGAGCGTTGCACCCTTGCACTCCCCGCAGGCGATTGCATCCTTGCAAGGGGAGCGTTGCATCCTTGCAAGCCCCGCAGGCGATTGCATCCTTGCAATGGGGGGCATTGCATCCCTGCACGCCCCACAAGCGATTTCATCCTTGCAAGGGGAGCGTTGCATCCTTGCAAGCCCCACAAGCGATTGCATCCTTGCAAGGGGGGCGTTGCATCCCTGCACGCCCCATGGGCGCTTGCATCCTTGCAAGGGGAGCGTTGCATCCTTGCAGGGGGAGCGTTGCACCCTTGCACTCCCCGCAGGCGATTGCATCCTTGCAAGGGGGGCATTGCATCCCTGCACGCCCCACGGGCGCTTGCATCCTTGCAAGGGGAGCGTTGCATCCTTGCAAGCCCCACAAATGATTGCATCCTTGCAAGCCCCACAAATGATTGCATCCTTGCAAAGGGGGCGTTGCATCCCTGCACGCCCCACGGGCGATTGCATCCTTGCAAGGGGAGTGTTGCATCCCTGCACGCCCCACGGGCGATTGCATCCTTGCAAGGGGAGCGTCGCACCCTTGCACGCCCCACGGGCGCTCGCATCCTTGCAACTCTGCAAGACACCGGTTGCACGCGACCTTTTTTCCTTCTTGCAACCTGTGCAAGGGGAAGCCCCTTGCATGCAGCCGTGTCTTTCTTTTGCAGCCCTTGCAAAGGGAAAACCGCTTGCATGCAGCATTTCTGTGCACGTTTGCAATCCTTGCAAGGAGGACGTGGGTTGCACGCAGCCTTTCTTTGCCTTTGCAAGGGGAAAACCGCTTGCATGCAGCATTTCTGTGCATGTTTGCAGCCTTTGCAAGGAGGACACGGGTTGCACGCAGCGTTTCTTCGCCTTCTGCACCTTTGCAAGGGCATGCAGCATTTCTTTGCCCGTTTGCAGCCTTTGCAAGGAGGACGTGGGCTGCACGCAGTGTTTCTTTGCCTTTGCAAGGGGAAAACCGCTTGCATGCAGCATTTCTGTGCACGTTTGCAATCCTTGCAAGGAGGACGCGGGTTGCATGCAGCGTTTCTTTGCCCGTGCAAGGGGAAAACCCGTTGCACGCAGCGTTTTTCCCCGGTTTTGCAATCTTTGCAAGGGGAAACCCGTTGAGCGCGGCGGTTTTATCGCCCCTCCGCAGATCGCCGAGACCGTCCTCTCCCCCGACTGCAGCGAGAGGTGCACGTGCCAGGCGGCGGGCGGCATGCGGTGCAATCCGGCCAGCTGCTCCTTCGGCCAAACGTGCGGCCTCAAGAACGGCGTCCGGGGTTGCGTGGAGCAACCGGGCCGTTGCAGCTTAGCTCCCGCCTCTCGTTTCGTCTCCTTCGACGGAGCCACCGCTACCACCACGGTCACCGGCGTCTACGTGCTGACCGCCCTGTGTGACCCTCAGCGTTCCCGCTGGTTCCGGCTCTTGGTTGATGTTTGGGAGGACCAAGACCGACCGGCCGTGGTGGCCCTTCACCTCTTCAACTCCCAGCCTTTCCTCACCATCAAGAGGGACAAGAAGGTCTGGGTAGGTTGTCCCCACCCCGTAAAGTCCCTCTGCCCTTAATTTTAACCAAAATCCATCTTTTTTTTCCACCAATATCTTGCAAAGTCCGTCAGCGTCGTGCAATGGAAGCGCCTGCGTGGGCTGTCCTTCATCCCGCCGTCGTCGTGAGATGTCCACCCGTTGAGTCATTCCTTCCTTTTGACCAAAATTGCCTTTTTTTCCTACTGGTTTCATGCAAACGAGGCACCCATGGGTGTCATCCTCCATCCCACCGCCATCGAGGGACGGCCGTGCATCTGCTCAGCCCGTTTAGATTGACCAAAATCGCCTTTTTTTTCCCCCAGTAATATAAAGGGAGCACCCATGGGTGCCCTCCTTCCCCCCAGACCCCTCTCCCACCCCCATGGAGGGCACCCAGGTGTCCAGGTCCTCATCCCACCTCCATCCCCCGTATCCCCCCCGTCCCGGGGTGCTTCACTCCATCTCTCCGTACCTAAAATGGAGGGATTTCATCCCGATTTGGGTTCCACCACTATGGAGAAGGTCGGGGGTGGAGAATGGACCGATTTTTCCGGCTTTTTTCACCCCAATTTTGAATTGATTTCAACGTCGCGTCGCACGGGGCCAGGTTCTCCCTATCGCTGTCTTCTCCAGGTCAACGGGGTCCCAGCCACCCTCCCTCTGGAGCTCTCCACCACCTTGACCGTCACCGAGAGCCGAGGAACCATCTGGATCACCCAAAAACCCGAATTAATCATCGGCCTCAGCCCCACTGGGGAGGTGACGGTGACGGTGACCAAGGACCTGAGCCAACACCTCTGCGGCCTCTGCGGGAACTACGACGGGAACGCGGCCAACGACCTCCGAGGGCCCGATGGGAAATTGTTAGGGGACGTGGCGGCGGCGGCCAAGGCCTGGAGAGCACCCGACTTCACCCACGTGAGTGTCCCCGGGAGGTGACGACATTTGGGTCTTGGTTTGGGTGCTCTTCGTCATCTTTCGTGTCTTCCGTCGCGTCCCTCGGTGCCACCGCCCTGAAGAAATGGCCACCGATTGGTCCCATCCCTTCATATTAACCAAAATTGCTCTTTTTTTTTTTTTCCCCCCCGATTTGGTCCCAGGAGAGCGTTGTCCATCATCCCACCATCCTCAGATCTTCATCCATCAGCCCATCCCTTCAGATTAACCAAAATGGCCTTTTTTTTTTTTTTTCCCCCACCAATTTCATGCAAGAGAAGCCCCCACGGGTGCCAGCCTTCGTATTAAGCAAAATAATCCTTTTTCCTCTCAAATGGGGCCCAAAAATCACCTGCAAGGAACCAATGGGTTCGTTGTTGGACCCTGTCATCATGTGCGCAAAAAGAGGGGGGGGAAGGAGCCCAAAATGGGGGGGAAGGAGCCCAAAATGGGGGGGAAGGAGCCCAAAATGGGGGGAAGGAGCCCAAAATGAGGGGGAAAACCTGAAAGGAGGAGGAAAGAGCCCAAAAAGAGGGGAAAAACTGAAAAAGGGGGGAAAGAGCTCAAAAAGAGGGGAAAAGAGCCCAAAAAGAGGGGGAAGGGGACCAAAACGAGGAGAGAAAACCCAAAATAAGGGGAAAAGAGCCCAAAATGAGGGGAAACGAGCCCAAAAAGAGGGGGGAAACCCCAAAGAGAGGGGGAAATGAGCCTGAAACGAGGAGAAAAACCCCAAACTGAGGGGAAAGAGCCCCAAATGAGGGGAAATGAGCCCAAAAAGAAGGGAAAAACCCAGAATGAGGGGGGAAAGAGCCCGAAACAAGGGGAAAAACCCGAAATGAGGGAGACAGAGCCCAAAAGGAGGCGGAAAGAGCCTGAAACGAGGAGAAAAACCCCAAAATAAGGGGGAAGAGCCCCAAAAGGGGAGAAAAGAGCCCAAAATGAGGGGGAAACGAGCCCAAAAAGGGGAAAAACCCAAAAATAGGGGGAAACGAGCCCAAAACAAGGCGGAAAACCCAAAATGAGGGGGAAAGAGCCCAAAACGAGGGGGAAACAAGCCCAAAAAGAGGGGAAACGAGCCCAAAACGAGGGGGAAAAACCCCAAAAGAAGGGAAGAACCCAAAACGAGGGAGAAAAACCCAAAACGAAGGGGAAACGAGCCCAAAAAGAGGGGGAAAGAGCCCAAAACGAGGGGAAACGAGCCCCAAGCGCGGGGGGAAAGAGCCCCAAAATGAGGGGAAAAACCCCAAAAGAGGGGAAGTGAGCCCAAAAAGAGGGGAAACAAGCCCAAAACGAGGGGGAAAGAGCCCAAAATGAGGGGAAAAACCCCAAAAGCGGGGGAAACGAGGCCAAAAAGAGGGGGAAAGAGCCCAAAACGAGGGGAAAAAAACCCAAATGAGGGGAAAGAGCCCCAAAATGAGGGGAAAAACCCCAAAAGAGGGGTATGAGCCCAAAACGAGGGGAAACGAGCCCAAAACAAGGGGAAAAACCCAAAACGAGGGGAAACGAGCCCAAAAAGAGGGGAAATGAGCCCAAAACAAGGGGGAAAGTGCCCCAAATGAGGGGAAATGAGCCCAAAACGAGGGGAAGAACCCCCAAAAGAGGGGAAATGAACCCAAAAAGAGGAGAACCCCCCCCCAAAAAGGGGTCCCTCCCCCCCCCAGATTGGGGGCTTAACCCTCTCTCTTCTCTTCCCCCCCTCAGTGAGGCGGAGCACCGGCGTTGGGAGGCGGGAAGGCGGCCGCCGCGCCTCATCGCTGAGGTCATCGCGGCGCAAAGCGAAGCGTATCCGGCCCAAACCCCCGATTCCCGCCAAAATGGGGCTCCCTGTCCAAAAAAAAAAAAAAAAAAAAAACCAACCCAAAATAGGGGAAACCGCCGCTTTTATTGCAATAAAAAATGGCTAAAATGGCAAAGCGTGGGAAGAGTGGGGGAGGGGAGGGGGGGCCCGATCCCTGGGTGCCCCCAGGGGGGTGCGGGGTGCCCTGGGTGCCCCTGCCAACCCTCGCTCGCCCCGGGGCGGTTCTTGCCCCCCTCCCCCCATCCCCTTTCGGTCAATATTTCCCGTCACGGCCTCGCCCGCGGGGCCCGGACGCCTGGGTCCCCTGGGGGGGTGGGGGTGGGGGGCACCCGGATGCCATGGGTGGGGGTGGGGGTGGGGAGGAAGCTCCCGGATCCCCTGCGGGGATCCCCTCTCCAGTCCCTCCCAGTATATCTTAGTCCCTTCCAGTTTGTTCCAGTTCCCTCTAGCGTGTCTCTCAGTGTCCCCAGTCCCTCCCCAGTTTGTTCCAGTCCCCTCCAGTGTGCCCCCCAGTACGTCCCAGTCCCCACCAGTACATCCCAGTCCCCCCCAGTATCTCCAGTCCCCTCCAGTACAACCCAGTCCCCTCCAGTTTGTCCCCATCCTCTCCAGTGTGCCTCTCGGTGTTCCCAGTCCCTCCCCAGTTTGTCCCAGTCCCCTCCAGTGTGCCTCTCAGTGTCCCCAGTCCCCCCCAGTGTACCCCCCAGTCCCTTCCAGTATAAGCCAGTCCCCCCCCAGTTTGTCCCAGTACCCTCCAGTGTGCCCCCCAGTACATCCCAGTCCCCTCCAGTGTGCCTCTCAGTGTTCCCAGTCCCCCCCCAGTTTGTCCTAATACCCTCCAGTGTGCCCCCCAGTCCCTTCTAGTCTCCTGCAGTTTATCCTAGTCCCCCCCAGTGTCCCCAGTGTCCCCCAGTTTGTCCCAGTCCCCTCCAAGTGTGCCCCCAGTCTGTTCCAGTCTCCCACAGTTTATCCCAGCGTGCCCCCCAGCCGACCCCAGTTTGTCCCAGTCCCCTTCAGTGTGCCCCTCAGTGTCTCCAGTCCCTCCCCAGTCCCTTCCAGTCGCCCCCATTTTATCCCAGTCCCCTCCAGTGTCCCCAGTGCATCCCAGCTCCCCTAGTGTCCCCATTTCTCCGCAGTATGTCCCACTCTCCCCAGATGTGTCCCCCAGTGTCTCCCCAGTCTCTTCCAGTCTCCCCCAGTGTTCCCCCACCCTGTGTCCCAGTCCCTCCCCCACTGTCTCCTCCAGTATCCCCCACAGTGCTCCCAGTCCCTCCCAGTTTGTCCCAGTCCCCCCCAGTGCCAACCAGTCCTCCCCCACTGTCTCCCCCAGTATCCCCTACAGTGCTCCCAGTCCCTCCCAATTTGTCCCAGTCCCCCCCAGTGCATCCCTGTGCCCCCCCCCAGTGTCCCTCCCGGCATTCCCAGTCCCCCCCAGCATGTCCCAGTCCCCCCCAGTGTCCCCCCACAGGACCCACAGTCCATCCCAGTCCATCCCAGTTCCCCCCCAGTGGCGCTGTGGGCAGAGGCGGAAGCGCCCGAGGCCCTGGGAGGTGCCACCTGCCCCCCCCGCCCTGTCCCCAGCCCTGTCCCCTCCCTGGGGATAAAGTGGCTCCAGCCACGTTGCGGGCACAGACTGGCACCATGGGACCCCGGTGAGTGTGGGGACACTGGGGACACTGGGGGGGGAGACAGGGACATGGGGGACATTGGGGACACAGGGACATGGGGGACAGGGGACATTGAGGGACATGGGGGGACAGAGGGACATGGGGACATGGGGACATCGGGGACAGGGACATGGGGGACATGGGGACATAGGGGACATTGAGGGACACGGGGACATGGGGGGACATGGACATTGAGGGACATGGGGACATGGGGGGACACAGGGACATGGCAGACATGGGGACATGGGGGACATGGGGAACATTGAGGGACGTGGGGACATTGGGGACACAGGGACATGGGGACATTGGGGACATGGGGGACATTAAGGGACATGGGGGACACAGGGACATGGGGGACACAGGGACATGGGGACATGGGGGACAGGGACATGGGGGACATGGGGACATAGGGGACATTGAGGGACATGGGGGGACAGAGGGACATGGGGACATGGGGGACATGGGGACAGGGACATGGGGGACATGGGGACATAGGGGACATTGAGGGACACGGGGACATGGGGGACACGGGGACATGGGGGACACAGGGACATGGGGGACATTGGGACGTGGCAGACATGGGGACATGGGGGACATGGGGACATTGGGGACATTGAGGGACACAGGGACATGGGGACATGGGGACTTTGAGGGACATGGGGACATTGGGGACATTGAGGGACACGGGGACATGGGGACATAGGGACATTGGGGAACATGGGGGACACTGGGGGACCTGGGGGACATCTGGACACATGGGGACATGGGGGACGTGGGGTCCTGGGGGACACAGGGACATGGTGGGGCATGGGGACAGGTGGACAGGGACACGTGCATGGGGACAAGGACACCCACAGGGACAAGGACACCCATGGGGACAGGGACACCCAGGGGACACGTGCGTGGGGACAGGGACACCCAAGGGGACGGGGACACCCATGGGCACCCCTCCTCCCAGGCCTGGGCAGATGAAGGCTCCCCTCGTTCTCCTCCTCCTTCTCGGACACGTGGATGAGTGGGGACCCTTGGGGACATGGGGGGCACCCATGGGACCCCCGGGTGAGTGGGGACACCGTGGGGACATGGGGGGCACCCACGGGACCCCCGGGTGACTGGGGACACTGTGGGGACATGGGGGGCACCCATGGGACCCCCGGGTGAGTGGGGACACTGTGGGGACACCGTGGGGACATGGGGGGCACCCACGGGACCCCCGGGTGACTGGGGACACCGTGGGGACATGGGGGGCACCCATGGGACCCCCTGGGTGACTGGGGACACCGTGGGGACATGGGGGGCACCCACGGGACCCCTGGGTGAGTGGGGACCCTTGGGGACATGGGGGGCACCCACGGGACCCCCGGGTGAGTGGGGACCCTTGGGGACATGGGGGGCACCCATGGGACCCCCGGGTGACTGGGGACACTGTGGGGACATGGGGGGCACCCATGGGACCCCCTGGGTGACTGGGGACACCGTGGGGACATGGGGGGCACCCACGGGACCCCTGGGTGAGTGGGGACCCTTGGGGACATGGGGGGCACCCATGGGACCCCCGGGTGAGTGGGGACACCGTGGGGACATGGGGGGGAACCCACGGGACCCCCGGGTGAGTGGGGACACCGTGGGGACATGGGGGGGAACCCACGGGACCCCCGGGTGACTGGGGACACCGTGGGGACATGGGGGGCGCCCACGGGACCCCCTGGGTGACTGGGGACACCGTGGGGACATGGGGGGCGCCCACGGGACCCCCGGGTGACTGGGGACACCGTGGGGACATGGGGGGCACCCACGGGACCCCCGGGTGAGTGGGGACACCCTGGGGACATGGGGGGGAACCCACGGGACCCCCTGGGTGACTGGGGACACCGTGGGGACATGGGGGGCGCCCATGGGACCCCCTGGGTGACTGGGGACACCGTGGGGACATGGGGGGCGCCCACGGGACCCCCTGGGTGACTGGGGACACCCTGGGGACATGGGGGGCGCCCATGGGACCCCCTGGGTGACTGGGGACACCCTGGGGACATGGGGGGCGCCCATGGGACCCCCTGGGTGACTGGGGACACCGTGGGGACATGGGGGGCGCCCACGGGACCCCCTGGGTGACTGGGGACACCCTGGGGACATGGGGGGCGCCCATGGGACCCCCTGGGTGACTGGGGACACCGTGGGGACATGGGGGCTTCTGGGCCACCCTGGAGGTCCCAGACCCCCAGTGCGGGGGTTCCCACTCCTCACTGTGGGGCCCTGATGGGTGCCCCCCGCAGGTGGGGTGCTCTACCCCTACGGGCCGGCGGTTGGGGACGAGGCCACCCCCCATGAAGACGACGGGATGAGCCCCGAGATCCCCCTCCGGGAGACCTTCTCCTTCTACGGCCAACCCCACCACTCCCTCTACGTGGGTCCCGGGCCCCACGGCACGGAGGGGCAGGGGGTGCTGTGGGTTGGGGTGCTCAGGGTGCTCAGGGTGCTATGGCTTGGGGACACCATGGTTGGGGACACTATGAGTTGGGTGGCACTGTGGTTGGGACACCGTGGGCTGGAGACACCATGGGTGGAGACACCATGGTTGGGTGACACCATGGGCTGGAGATGTCATGGGTTGGGGACACCATGGTTGGGTGACACCATGGGTTGGGGGCCACCATGGGTTGGGGACACCATGGGTTGGGGACACCATGGGTGGAGACACCATGGGCTGGGGACATGATGGGTTGGGGACACCATGTTTTGGGGACACCATGAGTTTGGGCCACCATGGGTTGGGGACACCATGGTTGAAGACACCATGGGTTGGGGATGTCATGGGTTGGAGACACCATGGTTGGGTGACACCATGGGTTGGGGACACCATTGTTAGGGGACACCATGGGTTGGGGACACCATGAGTTTGGGCCACCATGGTTGAAGACACCATGGGTTGGGGACACCATGGTTGGGTGACACCATGGTTGGGTGACACCAGGGGTTGGGGGCCACCATGGGTTGGGGGCCACCAAAGTTGAACAGACCATGGTTGGGGCTCCATGGGTAGGTGACACCATGATTAGAGGCCACCACGGTTGGGGGTCAAGATGACTGGGGCCACCATGGATTGGAGACATCATGGTTGGGGCCACCATGGTTGGGGCCACCACGGTTGGGGGTTAACGGGGTTGGGGTCACCATGCCTGGAGATACCATGACTGGGATCACTGTGGTTGAAGACACATCACTGCGGGGGGCCACCACGGCTGGGGCCACCACGGTTGAGGGCCACCAGAGGTGATGGCCACGCACCGTGGGTGGATCACCACGGGGTGACGGTTGCCTCCTACAGGTGAACAACAACGGAGTGGTGTCATTTGGGACGGGGGTCCCCGAGTTCACCCCCCAACCCTTCCCGCTGCCCGGCCACCGCCCCTTCGTGGCCCCATACTGGGCCGACGTGGACACCAGACTGGGAGGAGATGTCTTCTACCGGCAGAGCCAGGAGCCGGAGCTGCTGGCCCGCCTGGCTCGTGACCTGGCCATCGCTGTCACCCCCCCTGACCCCGCCCCTCAGCCCACCTGGGCCTTCGTGGCCACCTGGCATCGCGTCTCCTTCTTTGGGGCCGCCTCCAACAAGGTGGGGACACGGGGGTCAACCATCTTGCCCCTCCCCCCCCCCCACCCCCAACCAACCGTGGTGGCCTCCAATCGTGGTGGCACCTACCCATGTGGGGGTGGGGGACGCGGGGACGGGCCACGAGGACACGGGGACAAAGGGAGACATGGAGGGGACATGGAGGGGGGTCGCTCGATAGAGGGGTGGAGATGGGGCGGGGGGACGTGGGGGGCACGGGGGGACATGGGGGACACGGGGGACACGGGGGACATGGGGGGACACAGGGGGACACGGGGGACATGGGGGACACGGGGGACATGGGGGGACACAGGGGGACACGGGGGACACGGAGGACACGGGGGACATGGGGGGGACACAGGGGGACACAGGAGGGCACGGGGGACATGGGGGGGACACAGGGGGACATGGGGGACACGGGGGCATGGGAGGACATGGGGGACATGGGGGGGACACAGGGGGACACGGGGAGACACGGGGGGACACAGGGGGACACGGGGGACATGGGGGGGACACAGGGAGACACGGGGGGACACGGGGGGACACAGGAGGGCATGGGGGACACGGGGGACATGGGGGACACAGGGGGACACGCGGGAACACAGGGGGACATGGGGGACGTGGGGGGACACAGGGGGACACGGGGGGACAGGGGGGACACAGGAGGGCACAGGGGACACAGGAGGACACGGGGGACATGGGGGGACACAGGGGACACGGGGGGGCACAGGAGGGCACAGAGGACTCGGGGGACATGGGGGGACACGGGGGACATGGGGAGACACGGGGGGACACGGGGGGACACGGGGGGATGCAGGAGGGCACGGGGGACACGGGGGACATGGGGGGACACAGGGGACACGGGGGGACACGGGGGACACGGGGGGACACAGGGGACACGGGGAGGACATGGAGACGTGGGGATGGGCCCAGAAGGTGGCCACGTTGTGGAGGACACGTGGGGACGTCGGGGGACAAGGACCACGGGGACGGAGACACGGAGCCGGGGGGTGGGGGGTGGGGGGGGGTGTCACGGTGACATCACAGTGACATCACGGCGACATCATCACACCTTCTGACCCCGCCGTAGGTGAACACCTTCCAGGCCGTGCTGGCCACCGACGGGGCCACCTCCTTCGTCGTGCTCAACTACGGTGACATCCAATGGACCACGGGCATCTCCAACCAGGGGGATCCCCACAGCGGCCTGGGGGGGACCCCGGCCCAGGTGGGGGCGGGGACGGGGGGGGGGGGGCGGGGTTAAGGGGATTTGGGGCGGGGTTTAGGGGATTTGGGGCGGGGTTCAGGGGATTGGGGGGAAATAAGGGGATTGGGGGTGGAGTTAAGGCGATTGGGGGTGGAAATAAGGGGATTGGGGGGGGAATTAGGGGGGTTGGGGCGGGGTTAAAGGGATTTGGGGTGGGGTTAAGGGGATTGGGGTGGGGTTAAGAGGATTTGGGGCGGGGTTAAGGGGATTTGGGGGGAAATAAGGGGATTTGGGGTGGAGTTAAGGGGATTGGGGGTGGAGTTAAGGTGATTTGGGGTGGAAATAAGGGGATTGGGGGGAATTAGGGGGTGGGGCGGGGTTAAGGGGATTTGGGGCGGGGTTTAGGGGATTTGGGGCGGGGTTCAGGGGATTGGGGGGGAAATAAGGGGATTTGGGGTGGAGTTAAGGGGATTGGGGGTGGAGTTAAGGTGATTTGGGGTGGAAATAAGGGGATTGGGGGGAATTAGGGGGGTGGGGTGGGGTTAAGGGGATTTGGGGCGGGGTTAAGGGGATCAGGGCGGGGTTAAGGGGATTTGGGGTGGAGTTAAGGGGATTTGGGGTGGAGTTAGGGGGTTTGGGGTGGAGTTTAGGGGGTTGGGGCGGAGTTAAGGGGATTTGGGGTGGGGTTAAGGGGATTTGGGGTGGAATTAAGGGGATTTGGGGTGGAATTAGGGGTGTTGGGCAGAGTTAACATTATTTTGGGTGGAATTAAGGATATTGGGGTGGATTTAAGGGAATTGGGGCAGAATTAATGGAATTTAGGGTGAAATTAAGGGATTCCAGGTGAAATGAAGGGGATTTAAGGTGGAGTGAAGGGGATTTAAGGTGGAATTAGGGGGTGTAGGACTGGAATTAAGGGATTTGGGGTGGAATTACGGGGAATTGGGGTGGAATTAGAGGGATTGAGGAAGAATTAAGGGGATTAGGGCTGAATTAAGGGAATTTAGGGTGAAATTAAGGGGATTGAGGCAGAATTAAGGGAATTGGGGGTGGAATTAAGGGGATTTGGAGTGGGATTAAGGGGATTTTGGGGTGGAATTAAGGGGATTTGGGCAGAGTTAAGGGGATTTGGGCGGAATTAAGGGGGATTGGGGAGGAATTAAGTGGATTTAAGGTGGAATTAGGGAGTTGGGGCAGAGTTAAGGGGATTTGGGCGGAATTAAGGGGATTTGGGCAGGGTTAAGGGGATTTGGGTGGAATTAAGGGGGATTGGGGTGGAATTAAGGGGGATTGGGGTGGAATTAAGTGGATTTAAGGTGGAATTCGGGAGTTGGGGCAGAACTAAGGGGATTGGGGCAGAGTTAAGGGTATTTTGGGCGGAATTAAGGGGATTGGGGCCGAACCACAATTCCTCGAACCCCGATGGCTCCTGTCCCCCACCTTGTCACCACCACCCCCCATCCCCAGGCCGGGTTCAACAGCGGGGACGACGTGCACTACTACAACATCCCGGGCTCGCGTTCGCCGGCGGTGCTGCACGTCGGCCGCAGAAGCAACGTGGGGGTGCCGGGGCGTTGGATCTTTCGCGTGGACGAGTTCACGGCCACCGAGGGACCCCCCATCTTCACGGAGACCCCCACCACCCCCTCGCCGGCCCCCACCCCCCCTTCGCCGGCCCCCACCCCGCGCAGGACCACCGAGGAGAGGGTGTACATCTGCAAGTGGTGAGCGGTTGACCCGGATGCCTGGGTGCTCTTGGGGGTAGGGGGGTGACACCCGGACGCCCAGGTCCCCTAACGCCCACCCCCCACCCCCCCCCGCAGAAGGACACGCCACCGCGGAGGCCACGTTACCATGGAAACACCAATAAAGACTCACCGAGCACCGTGTGCGCGTGCGTACGCACACGTGTGAGCAGCGACGCGCGTGTCACGCGTGTCCTCATCGCCGCCTGTCCCCGTGAAGGGGGGACACAGGGGGAGGGGGGGGGAATGGTTGTCAGCGTTGCTGTCCCGGCATGGGGTGACACCACCTGACGCTGACACCACCACAGGCCCGGTGCCAACAGGCGGAGACACCCCCACCCCCAAACACACAAACACCCCCGATGCACGCCGGGACACCCAGCAAGGACTGACACGCGCATGCGGTGACACACAGCTTGCCGTCGCACCGCCACGCTGTGCTACACCGGGATAACACCTACCACCGTACCGCGCTACACCTGGCCAACACCCGGCTTGCACACCGGCGTGACATATACACACCCAGATAACACCCGCTTCCATACGGCGCTACACCAGGACAACACCCGGCTCACGCACTGGCGTGACATATATACACCCGGATAACCCCCCCTCTGCCTATTTCCTACACCTGGTTAACACCCACTACACCGAGAGAACACCTGGCTCAGGCACCGCCATGCCACCACGCCAAACTACACCCGGTTAACAGGGCTGGCACACCGCCACATTGCATTACACCCACACAACACCCGGCTTGTGCACCCCCACATCGCGCTGCACCCCAAGAACACCTGGCTCACGCACCGCCGTGCCGCTGTGCCACGCTACACCCAGAGAACACCGCGCTACAGCCAGCGGCACACCGCCACACCGTGCTACAGGTGGAGAATAGCTAGCACCCACACCGTGCTGCACTCAGCTGACACCCAGCACCCATGTCACGCTACAGCCGGTGACACACAGCACTACAGCCAGTGACACCCGGCACCCACACCGTGCTACACCCGGTTGACACCCGGCACCCACACCAGGAACACCCCATGGGGTGGGGGGGGGCACAGGGTCACCCGGACGCCTGGGTCCCGGGGTTGGGGGTGTAGTGGGGGTGTCAGGGGCAGAGCCAACAACCGGACGCCTGCGGCCCCTCCCTGTCAGCCGGTCAGGAATGTGTCGTCCCCCGCTACACCCCGAGAGGGGACCCAGGCGTCCGGGTGTCCCCACCGTAACCCCCCGGGGGCGGCGGGAAAGGCCTCAATGGGACCCTTGTGGGGCGGCAGCCGGGGTCAACGGGGTCAAGGCCGAGGGGACCCAGGCGTCCGGCTGTGCGGCCGGGTGTGCGTGGGAGAACAAGGCGCCATTGAATCGTCCAAGGGGCACAGGCGGCCGGGTGGGGGAAGGGATCCAGGCGGCCGGGGGGCACCCAGAGGGGACCCAGGCGTCTGGGAGGGGACCCAGAGGGGACCCAGGGGTCTGGGGGGGGCACCCAGAGGGGAGCCAGGGGTCTGGGGGGGCACCCAGGGGTCCGGGGGCACCCATGGGGGACCCAGGGGTCTGGGGGGGCACCCAGGGGTCCGGGGGGGGCACCCATAGGGGTCCCAGGGGTCCGGGGGGGGCACCCATGGGGGACCCAGGGGTCTGGGGGGGGCACCCAGAGGGGAGCCAGGGGTCTGGGGGGGCACCCAGGGGTCTGGGGGGGCACCCAGGGGTCCGGGCCGACAGCCCCCACCGAGCACCCCAGGGACCCAAGCGTGCGGGTGGGGTGGGTGTGGCTCCCGCCACCTGTGTCCCCGCCCACCTCGGTGTGACCCCGCCCTTCTCAGGTGTAGCCCCGCCCCCTCCTAGGTGTGGTTCCCCCCCCCCCCCCCCCATTCCTGTTTTGTCCGTTGCCGGTGTGGGAGGTGAGTAGGGGCCCCCGGGACGCCTGGGTCCCCTGGGGGGGGGGGGCCCCAAAAGGGACCCGGATCGTGGCACCCCCCCCCCCCCCAAAAGGGACCCAGGGGTCGGGGTCCCTCCCACCCAAAAGGGACCCTGGCGTTAGGGTGCCCCCCACCCAAAAGGGACCCAAAAGGGACCCAGGGGTCGGGGTCCCCCCACCCAAAAGGGACCCAGGGGTCGGGGACCCCCCCACCCAAAAGGGACCCAGGGGTCGGCGTCCCCCCACCCAAAAGGGACCCAGGGGTTGGGGTCGGGTCCCCCCCACCCAAAAGGGACCCAGGCACTCGGATCGTGTCCCCCCCACCCAAAAGGGACCCAGGGGTCGGGGACCCCCCACCCAAAAAGGACCCAGGGGTTGGGGGCCCCCCCACCCAAAAAGGACCCAGGGGTCGGCGTCCCCCCCACCCAAAAGGGACCCTGGCGTTGGGGTGCCCCCCACCCCAAAGGGACCCAGGGGTCGGGGTCCCCCCACCCAAAAAGGACCCAGGGGTCGGGGTCGTGTCCCCCCCACCCAAACGGGACCCAGGCGTTCGGGTGCCCCCCACCCACGGGCCCTCCCAGTAACGCCCCACTCAGGAATCCGCCGTGACTCACCCTCCCCTCCCCCACCCGGACGCCTGGGAGCGTGGGGGGAGGGGGGGCACCCCCTCCCCCACCCCTGGATGCCTGGGTCCTCAGGATTGCCTCCCCTCCCCCCCCCAGGGGTCAAAGGTCACAAGATGGTGGGGGGCAGCCTGGGGGTCCTGGTGTTGCTGGCAGGTACTGGGAGGACTGGGGGAGGGGACTGGGAGTAATTGGGGAGGAACTGGGGGAATTGGGAGTAATTGGGGGGGAACTGGGAGGGGATTGGGGGGAACTGGGGGAAACTGGGGGGGAACTGGGGGTAGCTGGGGCAGAACTGGGGGAAACTGGGAGGGAACGGGGGGTAGTTGGGGCAGAACTGGGAGGGAACCGGGGGTAGTTGGGACAGAATTGGGGGAATTGGGAGGGAACTGGGAGGGAACTGGGGGTAGCTGGGGCAGAACTGGGAGGGAATTGGGGGGAACTGGGAGGGAACTGGGGGTAGTTGGGGCAGAATTGGGGGAATTGGGAGGGAACTGGGAGTAATTGGGGCAGAATTGGGGGAACTGGGAGGGAACTGGGAAGGAACTGGGGAGAACTGGGTGGAACTGGGAAAGCTGGGAGGGAACTGTGGGAAACTGAGTGTAATTTAGGGGGTAACTGGGGGAACTGGGAGGGAACTGTGGGAAACTGAGGGCAATTTAGGGGGGAACTGGGGGAACTGGGAGGGAACTGGGAGGGAACTGGAGGTACTGGGAGTAATTGGGGGGGGACTGGGAGGGAACTGGGGGGGGGAATTGGGAGGAACTGGGGAAACTGGGAGGTAACTGGGGGGCACTGGGACAGTTGAGCCTCCCCAACTGGTTTTTGCCCCCCCCTCCAGTTTTGTCCCCAGTGAGAGGGAACCCCCTCCCCTCCGGTGAGTGACTGGGACAAACTGGGACAAAGTGGGAGGAGGGGAGGGGCTGTACTGGGACGGGGAGGGGGTTGGATTGGGGGGGAATCATACTGGGAGTGGGGGGCATACTGGGAGTGGTGGTGGGGGTCATACAGGGAGTGGGGGTGTTATACTGGGAATGGGGGTTATACTGGGAGTGGGGAGGAATCATACTGGGAGTGGTGGGAGGTCATAGTGGGATATGGAAGAGTCTTACTGGGAATGGGGGGGGTCTTACTGGGAATGGGGGGGGTCTTACTGGGAGTGGGGAGGAATCATACTGGGAGTGGTGGGAGGTCATAGTGGGATATGGAGGGGTCTTACTGGGAGTGGGGGGGTCTTACTGGGAGTGGGGGGATCATACTGGGTGTGGGGAGGAGCCATACTGGGAATGGGAGCGATTCATACTGGGAGTGAGGGAGTGTACTGGGAGTAGCGGCGGGGGTCATACTGGGAATGGGAGTGGGTGATACTGGGATATGGGGGGGGGGGGGTCCATACTGGTGCCCCATACTGGTGTCCCATATTCTGACCCCTCCCTCTCCCCACCAGATGCCACCAGTCCCTTCCAGTATGGTGAGTGGGATGGGGGGGTCCCCAAGGAGGGGGTGACAGGGGGGTCCCTAAAGGGGGTGACAAGGGGGTCCCCAAGGGGGGTGACAAGGGGTCCCCAAGGGGGGGGGTGGCAGGGGGGTCTCCAAGGGGGTGACAGGGGGGTCCCTAAAGGGGGGGTGACAAGGGGGTCCCCAAGGGGGGGTGGCAGGGGGGTCCCCACGGGGGTGACAGGGGGGTCCCCACTGTGTCGTCCCCCCCCAGACTGGTACCGCCTGCGCGTGGCAGGGCTGGTGGTGGCTGCCGTCCTCTGCATCATCGGCATCATCGTCCTCCTCAGTGAGTGTCACCGGGGGGGGGTCCCCGTGTCACCGTGGGGAGGGGGGGTGTCCTTGTGTCACCTGGGGGTCCCCACGTGTCGTTGGAGGGCTCCTTGTGTCACCTGCGTCACTCGGAGGGTCCCCATGTCACCTGGGTGGTCCCCCATGTCTCCTGTGCCACCTGGGGGGGGGGGTCCCCGTGTCGCCGGGGGGGTCCCCAGGGTGTCCCCTGGGCTCGATGTCCCCTTGGGGGGGGGGGGGGGGGAGTGACGTGTCCCCTCCCCAGCACCCGTCACCTCTTGTGTCCCCTGCCAGGTGGGAAGTGCAAGTGCCGGAGCAAAGCCAGGTGGGACGTGAGGGGACATGGGGGACACCGGGGACATGGGGGCATGGAGGACACTGGGGACGTGGGGACTTGGGGGGACATTGGAGGACATGGGGACGTGGGGGACATGGGGCTGTGGAGGACATGAGGGACATGGAGGACATGGGGACTTGGGGGGACATGGGGACATTGGGGACATGGGGGAAACAGGGGACATGGGGACATTAAGGACATTGGGGACATGGGGGGACATGGGGACTTGGGGGAACATGGGGGGTCATGGGGACACGGGAGGACATAGGGACATTGGGGACATGGGGGAAACAGGGGACATGGAGGACATGGGGGGACATTGGGGACATGGAGGACATGAGGGACATGGAGGGACATGGGACATGAGGGGACATTGGGGACATGGGTATGTGAGGACATGGGGGGACATTGGGGACACATGGGGACATGGGGGATCATGGAGGACATGGGGGATCATGGAGGACATGGGGACATTGGGGACATGAGGGACATGGGGAGGTGGGGACATGGGGGGACATGGAGGGACATGGGGACATTGGGGGACATGGGGACCGTGGGGACATTAGGGGACATTGGGGACACGGGGGATCATGGAGGACATGGGGACATGGGGGACATGAGGGACATGGGGAGGGGGGGACATGGGGGGACATTGGGGACACATGGGGACACGGGGAATCATGGAGGACAAGGGGGACATGGGGACATTGGGGTGTCACAACCACCCTGACCCCTCCTCCTCCCCCAGCCGCCGCTGTCCCCCTCCGGAGACGTCCCACCTCGTCGGTCCCGGTAAGTCCCCTCCCCCCACCCCGGGGGACCCGGGTGGCCCAGAAGGGACCCGGGTGGCCAGGAGGGGACCCAGGTGGCCAGGTCAGGGGGACCTGGGTGGCCAAGAGGGGACCCGGGTGGCCAGGAGGGGACCCAGGTGGCCAGGTCAGGGGGACCCGGATGGCCCAGAAGGGACCCGGGTGGCCAGGAGGGGACCCAGGTGGCCAGGTCAGGGGGACCTGGGTGGCCAGGAGGGGACCCGGGTGGCCAGGAGGGGACCCAGGTGGCCAGGTCAGGGGGACCCGGATGGCCCAGAAGGGACCCGGGTGGCCAGGAGGGGACCCAGGTGGCCAGGTCAGGGGGACCTGGGTGGCCAAGAGGGGACCCGGGTGGCCAGGAGGGGACACAGGTGGCCAGGTCAGGGGGACTCGGGTGGCCCAGAAGGGACCCGGGTGGCCAGGAGGGGACACAGGTGGCCAGGTCAGGGGGACCCGGATGGCCCAGAAGGGACCCGGGTGGCCAGGAGGGGACCCAGGTGGCCAGGTCAGGGGGACCTGGGTGGCCAAGAGGGGACCCGGGTGGCCAGGAGGGGACACAGGTGGCCAGGTCAGGGGGACTCGGGTGGCCCGGAGGGGACCCGGGTGGCCAGGAGGGGACCCAGGTGGCCAGGTCAGGGGGACCCAGGTGGCCCGGAGGGGACCCAGGTGGCCAGGTCAGGGGGACCCAGGTGGCCAAGAGGGGACCCAGGTGGCCCGGAGGGGACCCAGGTGGCCAGGTCAGGGGGACCCAGGTGGCCAAGAGGGGACCCAGGTGGCCCGGAGGGGACCCGGGTGGCCTGGAGGGGACCCAGGTGGCCAAGAGGGGACCCAGGTGGCCAGGAGGGGACCCGGGTGGCCCGGAGGGGACCCAGGTGGCCAAGAGGGGACCCAGGTGGCCAGGAGGGGACCCGGGTGGCCGGGAGGGGACCCAGGCACCCCCTGACCCCCACCTCTCCGCAGGAGCCGCCAGCACGTGTTGAAGTGTCCCCAGGTTGTCCCCAACCCCAGGGGGGGACCGCGGCGCCCGGGTGGCCCCGGTGACACGCGGAGACAGGGAGGGGGGAGGAGCAGGTTTATTTTGGGGCGCCCCCCCCCAAAAAAAGCCAAGAAAAGGGGAAATTAATAAAAAAATGTTAAAAAAAGGTAAATTTGGTTATTTGCGGGCAAGGGGTGGCCCCTGGGGTGACATCGGGGGGACAAGGAGGGGACAGGGGGCCAAGGGGCCGATGGTGGCACCAGGGATGGGGATGGGTGGGTGGCGGCAGCAGGAGGCGACGGGGTGGCACGGGGGTGGTGGTGGCCTTGGGGACGTCGGGTGGATGGTGGCAGCAGGAGGTGGCAAGGTGACGTGGGGCTGATGGTGACATCGGGTTGATGGTGGCCTTGGGGACGTCAGGTAGATGGTGGCAGCAGGAGGTGACAAGGTGACGTGGGGCTGATGGTGACATCGGGTTGACGGTGGCCTTGGGGACATTGGGTGGATGGTGGCAGCAGGAGGTGGCAAGGTGATGTGGGGCTGATGGTGACATTGGGTTGACGGTGGCCTTGGGGACATCGGGTAGATGGTGGCAGCAGGAGGTGGCAAGGTGACGTGAGGGCCAGTGGTGACATTGGGTTGACGGTGGCCTTGGGGACATCGGGTGGATGGTGGCAGCAGGAGGTGACAAGGTGACGTGAGGGCTGATGGTGACATCGGGTTGATGGTGGCCTTGGGGACGTCAGGTAGATGGTGGCAGCAGGAGGTGGCAAGGTGACGTGAGGGCCAGTGGTGACATTGGGTTGACGGTGGCCTTGGGGACATCGGGTAGATGGTGGCAGCAGGAGGTGGCAAGGTGACGTGGGGCTGATGGTGACATCGGGTTGATGGTGGCCTTGGGGACGTCAGGTAGATGGTGGCAGCAGGAGGTGACAAGGTGACGTGGGGCTGATGGTGACATCGGGTTGACGGTGGCCTTGGGGACATCGGGTAGATGGTGGCAGCAGGAGGTGGCAAGGTGACGTGAGGGCCAGTGGTGACATTGGGTTGACGGTGGCCTTGGGGACATCGGGTGGATGGTGGCAGCAGGAGGTGACAAGGTGACGTGAGGGCTGATGGTGACATCGGGTTGATGGTGGCCTTGGGGACGTCAGGTAGATGGTGGCAGCAGGAGGTGGCAAGGTGACGTGAGGGCCAGTGGTGACATTGGGTTGACGGTGGCCTTGGGGACATCGGGTAGATGGTGGCAGCAGGAGGTGGCAAGGTGACGTGGGGCTGATGGTGACATCGGGTTGATGGTGGCCTTGGGGACGTCAGGTAGATGGTGGCAGCAGGAGGTGACAAGGTGACGTGGGGCTGATGGTGACATCGGGTTGACGGTGGCCTTGGGGACATTGGGTGGATGGTGGCAGCAGGAGGTGGCAAGGTGATGTGGGGCCGATGGTGACATTGGGTTGACGGTGGCCTTGGGGACATCGGGTAGATGGTGGCAGCAGGAGGTGGCAAGGTGACGTGAGGGCCAGTGGTGACATTGGGTTGACGGTGGCCTTGGGGACATCGGGTGGATGGTGGCAGCAGGAGGTGGCAAGGTGACGTGGGGCCAGTGGTGACATTGGGGACAGGGGTGGCATGGGGCTAAGGGTGATGCTGGTGACAATGGTGGATGGGGACACTGGGAGGGGACAGGAGTGACGTGAGATGTTGGGGACAAAGTGGTGCAGGTGGTGACACCAGCAGGGGACAAGGTGACGTGGCAGCTGACATCCCCATCTCCACAGCGACGTGGTGGCCAGTGTCCCCATGTCCGCAGGTGCCCACATCCATGGGGACACGGTGACCAGGTGGCCCGTGTCCCTTTGGCACCCAGGTGCACCATGACCTGGTGGCTGATGTCCCCACATCCTTCAGGCCCCCGGGTCCATGGTGAGGTGACACGATGGTTGATGTCTCCATGTCCCCGTGTCCCTCAGGTGCCACCTCCGTGGTGCCGTGACGGCTGGTGGCCATGTCCCTCAGGTGTCCAGGTCCACAATGACGTACGGGTTGATGTCCCCATGTCCCAGGTGCCCAGGTCCATGATGAAGTGACAGCTGATGTCCCCATGTCCTTCAAGCACCCAGGTCCACAGTGACATGATGGCCGATGTCCTCGTGTCCCTCAGGTGATCCAGGTCCACGGTGACATCATGGCCGATGTCCCCATGTCCCTCAGGCACCCAGCTCCATGGTGACATCACGGCCGATGTCCCCACGTCCTTCAGGTGCCCAGCTCCAGAATGTTTGATGTCCCTCAGGCACCCCAGCTCCACGGTGACATCACGGCCAATGTCCCCACGTCCCTCAGGCGCCCCAGCTCCACAGTGACATCACGGATGATGTCCCCACGTCCCTCAGGTGATCCAGCTCCACGGTGACATCATGGCCGATGTCCCCACGTCCCTCAGGCGCCCCAGCTCCACGGTGACATCATGGCCGATGTCCCCACGTCCCTCAGGCACCCAGCTCCACGGTGACATCATGGCCGATGTCCCCACGTCCTTCAGGTGCCCAGCTCCAGGATGTTTGATGTCCCTCAGGCGCCCCAGCTCCACAGTGACATCACGGCCGATGTCCCCACGTCCCTCAGGTGATCCAGGTCCACGGTGACATCATGGCTGATGTCCCCATGTCCCTCAGGCGCCCCAGCTCCACGGTGACATCACGGCCAATGTCCCCACGTCCCTCAGGCACCCAGCTCCATGGTGACATCATGGCCGATGTCCCCATGTCCTTCAGGTGCCCAGCTCCAGGATGTTTGATGTCCCTCAGGCGCCCCAGCTCCACGGTGACATCACGGCCGATGTCCCCACGTCCCTCAGGCGCCCCAGCTCCACGGTGACATCATGGCCGATGTCCCCACGTCCCTCAGGCACCCAGCTCCACGGTGACATCATGGCCAATGTCCCCACGTCCTTCAGGTGCCCAGCTCCAGGATGTTTGATGTCCCTCAGGCGCCCCAGCTCCACGGTGACATCACGGCCGATGTCCCCACGTCCCTCAGGCGCCCCAGCTCCACGGTGACATCGCGGCCGATGTCCCCACGTCCCTCAGGCCCTCACCTCCATGCCGTGATGGTTGATGTCCCCGTGAAGCACCCAGCCCCGTGACGCTCGCCGTCCCTCGTGTCCCTCAGCCACCGCAACGTGACGCTGGCCGTCCCTCAAGCCCCCAGGTCCACGGTGACGTGCCGGTAGATCTGGGTGGCCCCCTTGAAGCTGGAGGCCACCAGAAAGTGCCGGTGGCCCAGGGAGAGGGGGGCGAAGGCGCGGGGCGTGGGCGTCAGCAGCTCCTGGGTGGGCTCCAGGTGGCCACCGGGACCGAGGCGGTAGACGCGGCTCGGGGCGTAGTCATTGCCCAGGATGACGTAGCGTTGGCCGGCCACCGCCAACGGTTGGAAGACCAACGAACCCCGCGCCGGTACCTGCTGCACCTCCCGGAACATGGAGCCTTCCCAACGCATCACCTGGACGCAGAGAATCATGGGAAGGGGTGGGGGGGGTGGCAAAGGTTGGGTGGTGGGCATCATGGGAAGGGCCTCCATGGACCCATGATGCCGGTGGCCCCCCCATAAACACGTGATGGTGGTAGACCCCCCCCCCAAAGACCCATGATGTTGGTGGCCCCCCATAAACACGTGATGGTGACACACCCCAACGGACATGTGATGACCTCCATGGACCCATGATGCTGGTGGTCCCCCATAAACACGTGATGGTGGTAGACCCCCAAAGACCCATGATGCTGGTGGCCCCCCATAAACACGTGATGGTGGTAGACCCCCAAAGACCCATGATGCTGGTGGCCCCCCATAAACACGTGATGGTGACACACCCCAACGGACATGTGATGACCTCCATGGACCCATGATGCTGGTGGCCCCCCATAAACACGTGATGGTGGTAGACCCCCAAAGACCCATGATGCTGGTGGCCCCCCATAAACACGTGATGGTGACACACCCCAACGGACATGTGATGACCCCCCAAGGACCCATGATGCTGGTGGCCCCCCATAAACACGTGATGGTGGTAGACCCCCCCCCCCCAAGGCCCCATAACGGTGATGAACCCCTGTGGACCCACGAGCTGCCGGCCCCCTCCCCCAAACACGTGGCCAGCCCCGCCCAGCCCCGCCCTCACCTTGGCGTCCCCCAGGAAGCGGGTCAGGCAGAGGAAGACGTGGCCGCGGAGGCGGAAGTGCTTGGCGGCGTAGACGTCGGGCACGTGGGGGATGTCGGTGTGGGGGGCGAAGGCCGCCCCGCTCCACCGGTAGACCAAGGGTCTCCGCGTGCCGCTGCAGACCACCAAGGCCGGCCGCCCCCCCAGCTCCAGGAACTCCAGGTGGGTGTCCCGGTGCCACGGTCGGAGGGCTTGGTGGGGGTAGAAGCCCCGCCCCCCCCACCGGAAGAGGGTGCTGGTGCCCCCCTTGGAGCTATCGGCCACCCCGAGGTACCAGTGACCTCCAAGACGGGCGCTGGCCACCGCGTGGGGACGGCGTAACCGACCGTTCCCCAACGCCTGCAGCCGGACGAAACGGCTACCGGGGCCACCGGCCCGGCGCCAGACGGCCGAGCCCCCACCGAGTTGGGCCACCACCACCACCAACGCCCCGCCCAGCTGCAGGGGGTGGCAGGCCACCGGTGACGAACCTGCGGGGACAAGGACATGGGTGGTGTTGGGGGAGGGGGGGTGGAGGTGACCGGGGGGGGGGGTGGGGGTGGGGACAGGGTGACGGAGACAACCCTATGGGGACAGTGGGGCTGGGGTGATGGGGACAACTCTATGGGGACATTGGGGACAGGGTGATGGGAACAACTCTTTGGGGACATCGGGGACGTTGGGGTTGGGGTGATGGTGATGACCCTATGGGGACACTGGGGACATTGAGGACATTGGGGTGATGGCGATGACCCTATGGGGACATTGGGGACATTGGGGTGATGGCGATGACCCTATGGGGTCAATGGGGACATTACGGTTGGGGTGATGATCCTGCGGGGACACTGGGGACACTGGGGACATTGGCATTGAGGTGATGGGGACAACTCTATGGGGACATCGGGGACGTTGGGGTTGAGGTGATGGCAATGACCCTATGGGGATACTGGGGTTGGGATGATGGCGATGACCCTATGGGGACGTTGGGGACGTTGGGGACATTGGGGTGATGGCAATGACCCTATGGGGACATTGGGGACGTTGGGGTTGGGGTGATGGCCATTTTTGGGGTCCCCCAGGCCATCTGGGGAGTGCCAGCATGGGGTTTGGGGTCCACAAGGGCATTTTTGGTGTCCCTCATGCCATTTTTGAGGTTCCTCAGCCCATTTTTGGTGTCCTTCATGCCATTTTTGGTGTCCCTCAGCCCATTTTTGAGGTTCCTCAGCCCATTTTTGGTGTCCCTCATGCCATTTTTGGTGTCCCTCAGCCCATTTTTGAGCTCCCTCAGCCCATTTTTGAGGTTCCTCAGCCCATTTTTGGTGTCCCTCATGCCATTTTTGAGGTCCCTCAGCCCATTTTTGAGGTCCCTCATGCCATTTTTGAGGTTCCTCAGCCCATTTTTGGTGTCCCTCATGCCATTTTTGAGGTCCCTCAGCCCATTTTTGAGGTCCCTCATGCCATTTTTGAGGTCCCTCAGTCCATTTTTGAGGTTCCTCAGCCCATTTTTGGACCCCTCCCCGACCATTTTTGGGATCCCCCAGATCTGTTAGGGGTTCCTCCTTACCAGGGTGGGTTTTGGGGTGCCAGGACTCACCGTTGATGATGGTGGGTGCCCGGAAGCGCCCGGCCAACTGGTCCCACTCCAGGAGAGCGCAGGCACCGGCGAAGGGCTGGGCCAGGGCCACCCCTGGGTGCCCCCCCAGGGCGAAGGGCTCGGCCGCCAGCGAGGAGAAGGGCAGCGACTGGAAGGGTCGCAGCTCTGCGGGGGGGACCCCCCCCACCCTGTCACCCACCTGGGTCCCCACCCCGACACCGCGTGCACACAGGGCAGGGGGCACCCAGGTGTTGGGGACCGAGGGGACCCAGGTGTCAGGGATGGGGGGCACCCAGGTGTCTGGGATGAGGGGACCCAGGACATTTGGGACCGAGGGCACCCAGGTGTTGGGGACAGGGGCACCCAGGCGTCAGGGACAGGGGCACCCAGGTGTCCAGGATGGGGGCACCCAGGTGTTGGGGACGAAGGGGACCCAGGTGTTGGGGACAGGGGCACCCAGGTGTCCAGGATGGTGGGGACCCAGGCATTTGGGACCAAGGGGACCCAGGTGTCGGGGACGGGGGCACCCAGGAGTTGGGGATGGGGGCACCCAGGTGTCCGGGATGGGGTGGACCCAGGTGTTGGGGACAGGGGCACCCAGGTGTCCAGGAAGGGGGGCACCCAGGTGTCCGGAATGGTGGGGACCCAGGCATTTGGGACCAAGGGCACCCAGGAGTTGGGGACAGGGGCACCCAGGTGTCGGGGATGGGGGCACCAAGAGTTGGGGATGGGGGCACCCAGGTGTCAGGGACCAAGGGGACCCAGGAGTTGGGGACAGGGGCACCCCGGTACCCGGGACTGGGGGGACCCAGGACGTTTGGGACCAAGGGCACCCAGGAGTTGGGGACGGGGGCACCCAGGTGTCTGGGATGGGGGGGGACCCAGGTGTTGGGGACAGGGGCACCCTGGTACCCGGGACTGGGGGGACCCAGGACGTTTGGGACCAAGGGGACCCAGGAGTTGGGGACAGGGGCACCCAGGTGTCGGGGACGGGGGCACCCAGGAGTTGGGGACAGGGGCACCCAGGTGCCCGGGACTGGGGGGACTCAGGACATTTAGGACCAAGGGCACCCAGGAGTTGGGGACGGGGGCACCCAGGTGTCGGGGCCGGGGCGCCCGGGCCCCCAGGCCGTACCGGAGACGAGGCAGTGGAGGTCGCGGGGCTGGAGCTGGGCCAGGGGGGTGCCCTGGCGCGGGGGGGGGCCCCGGCAGCGCCCCGCTTCGGCGGGGGGGGTGGCGCGGCCCAGCCAGCTCAGCAGCCAGCGCAGGCGGCAGTCGCACTGGAAGGGGTTCCCCCGCAGGTCCCTGCCCCCTCCCCTCAGCAGGGCGCCGGGACCCCGGGGCTCCCAGTACATCCCAGTACCCCCCTGTAAAGCCCTGCGCCCACCCCGGTGTCACCCATGCCCCCCATGTCCCTCTCAGGTCCCTCCCAGTACATCCCAGTGCCCCCCAGTAAAGCCCTGCACCCACCCCGGTGTCACCTACAGCTCCCATGTCCCACTCGGGTCCCTCCCAGTACATCCCAGTGCCCCCCAGTAAAGCCCTGCACCCACCCCGGTGTCACCCATGCCCCCCATGTCCCACTCGGGTCCCTCCCAGTACGTCCCAGTGCCCCCCAGTAAAGCCCTGCACCCACCCCGGTGTCACCCATGCCCCCCATGTCCCACTCTGGTCCCTCCCAGTACGTCCCAGTGCCCCCCAGTAAAGCCCTGCGCCCACCCCGGTGTCACCTACAGCTCCCATGTCCCACTCGGGTCCCTCCCAGTACATCCCAGTGCCCCCCAGTAAAGCCCTGCACCCACCCCGGTGTCACCCATGCCCCCCATGTCCCACTCGGGTCCCTCCCAGTACATCCCAGTGCCCCCCAGTAAAGCCCTGCGCCCACCCCGGTGCCACCCATGCCCCCCATGTCCCTCTCGGGTCCCTCCCAGTACGTCCCAGTGCCCACCAGTAAAGCCCTGCGCCCACCCCGGTGCCACCCATGCCCCCCATGTCCCACTCGGGTCCCTCCCAGTACATCCCAGTGCCCCCAGTAAAGCGCTGCGCCCACCCCGGTGCCACCCATGCCCCCCATGTCCCTCTCGGGTCCCTCCCAGTACATCCCAGTGCCCCCAGTAAAGCCCTGCACCCACCCCGGTGTCACCCATGCCCCCCATGTCCCTCTCGGGTCCCTCCCAGTACATCCCAGTGCCCCCCAGTAAAGCCCTGCACCCACCCCGGTGTCACCCATGCCCCCCATGTCCCACTCGGGTCCCTCCCAGTACATCCCAGTGCCCCCCAGTAAAGCCCTGCGCCCACCCCGGTGTCACCCATGCCCCCCATGTCCCTCTCAGGTCCCTCCCAGTACATCCCAGTGCCCCCCAGTAAAGCCCTGCGCCCACCCCGGTGTCACCCATGCCCCCCATGTCCCACTCTCGTCCCTCCCAGTACATCCCAGTGCCCCCCAGTAAAGCCCTGCACCCACCCTGGTGCCACCCATGCCCCCCATGTCCCTCTCGGGTCCCTCCCAGTACGTCCCAGTGCCCCCCAGTAAAGCCCTGCACCCACCCCGGTGCCACCCATGCCCCCCATGTCCCTCTCGGGTCCCTCCCAGTACGTCCCAGTGCCCCCCAGTAAAGCCCTGCACCCACCCCGGTGTCACCCATGCCCCCCATGTCCCACTCGGGTCCCTCCCAGTACGTCCCAGTGCCCCCCAGTAAAGCCCTGCGCCCACCCCGGTGTCACCCATGCCCCCCATGTCCCACTCGGGTCCCTCCCAGTACATCCCAGTGCCCCCCAGTAAAGCCCTGCGCCCACCCCGGTGTCACCCATGCCCCCCATGTCCCACTCGGGTCCCTCCCAGTACATCCCAGTGTCCCCCAGTAAAGCCCTGCGCCCACCCCGGTGTCACCTACAGCTCCCATGTCCCTCTCGGGTCCCTCCCAGTACGTCCCAGTGCCCCCCAGTAAAGCCCTGCACCCACCCCGGTGCCACCCATGCCCCCCATGTCCCACTCTGGTCCCTCCCAGTACGTCCCAGTGCCCCCCAGTAAAGCCCTGCGCCCACCCCGGTGCCACCCATGCCCCCCATGTCCCTCTCGGGTCCCTCCCAGTACATCCCAGTGCCCCCCAGTAAAGCCCTGCACCCACCCCGGTGCCACCCATGCCCCCCATGTCCCTCTCGGGTCCCTCCCAGTACGTCCCAGTGCCCCCCAGTAAAGCCCTGCACCCACCCCGGTGTCACCCATGCCCCCCATGTCCCACTCTGGTCCCTCCCAGTACGTCCCAGTGCCCGCGAGTAAAGCCCTGCGCCCACCCCGGTGCCACCCATGCCCCCCATGTCCCTCTCGGGTCCCTCCCAGTACATCCCAGTGCCCCCCAGTAAAGCCCTGCGCCCACCCCGGTGTCACCCATGCCCCCCATGTCCCTCTCGGGTCCCTCCCAGTACATCCCAGTGCCCCCAGTAAAGCGCTGCGCCCACCCCGGTGCCACCCATGCCCCCCATGTCCCTCTCGGGTCCCTCCCAGTACATCCCAGTGCCCCCCAGTAAAGCCCTGCACCCACCCTGGTGCCACCCATGCCCCCCATGTCCCTCTCGGGTCCCTCCCAGTACGTCCCAGTGCCCCCCAGTAAAGCCCCCCGCGGCCCCGTGTCACCCACAGCTGGGTCAGCGTCTCCAGCCCCTGGAAGAGGCCCCGGGGCAGCGTCTCCAGGCGGTTGTTGGCCAGGCTCCTGCGGGGTCACGGGGTCACGGGGTCATGGGGTCACGGGGTCACGGGGACATGGGGACACGGGGTCATGGGGACGTGGGGACGTGGGGTCACGGGGTCATGGGGAGGTGGGGTCACGGGGACGTGGGGACACGGGGTCACGGGGACGAGGGGACACAGGGACACAGGGTCACGGGGTCATGGGGAGGTGGGGTCATGGGGATGTGGGGTCACGGGGTCACAGGGTCACGGGGTCACAGGGTCATGGGGACATGGGGATGTGGGGACACGGGGATGTGGGGACACAGGGATACAGGGTCACGGGGTCACGGGGTCACAGGGTCATGGGGACGTGGGGACACGGGGTCACGGGGTCACGGGGACGTGGGGAGGTGGGGACGTGGGGACACGGGGTCACGGGGACGTGGGGACACTTGGCCACGGGGTCCCCAGTGTCCCCAGTGTGTCCCAGTGCCCCCGCAGTGTGTCCCAGTGCCCCCCCCAGTGCCCCCCCAGTGTGTCCCAGTGCCGTCCCAGTGCCCCCCAGTGCCCCCCCCAGTGCCCCCCCAGTGCTCCCAGTGCTCCCAGTGCTCCCAGTGCCCCGTCACTCACAGGTAGAGCAGCCCCCGCAGCGCCGTGGGGGCGATCGTCCCCAGTGTGTCCCCAGTGTGTCCCAGTGCCGTCCCAGTGTGTCCCAGTGCCTCCCCAGTGCTCCCCCAGTGCTCCCCCAGTGCTCCCAGTGCTCCCAGTGCCCCGTCACTCACAGGTAGAGCAGCCCCCGCAGCCCCCGCAGCACCGTGGGGACGATCGTCCCCAGTGTGTCCCCAGTGCCCCCCCAGTGTGTCCCAGTGCCCCCCCAGTGTGTCCCAGTGCCCCCCCCAGTGCCCCCCCAGTGCTCCCAGTGCTCCCAGTGCCCTGTCACTCACAGGTAGAGCAGCCCCCGCAGCCCCCACAGCGCCGTCGGGGCGATCATCCCCAGTGTGTCCCCAGTGTGTCCCAGTGCCATCCCAGTGTGTCCCAGTGGCCCCCCAGTGCCCCCCAGTGTGTCCCAGTGCCCCCCCAGTGCCCCCCCAGTGCTCCCAGTGCTCCCAGTGCCCCGTCACTCACAGGTAGAGCAGCCCCCGCAGCCCCCACAGCGCCGTCGGGGCGATCGTCCCCAGTGTGTCCCCAGTGTGTCCCAGTGCCATCCCAGTGTGTCCCAGTGGCCCCCCCGTGCCCCCCAGTGTGTCCCCGTGCCCCCCAGTGCCCCCCCAGTGCTCCCAGTGCTCCCAGTGCTCCCAGTGCCCCGTCACTCACAGGTAGAGCAGCCCCCGCAGCCCCCACAGCGCCGTCGGGGCGATCGTCCCCAGTGTGTCCCCAGTGTGTCCCAGTGCCATCCCAGTGTGTCCCAGTGGCCCCCCAGTGCCCCCCAGTGTGTCCCAGTGCCCCCCCAGTGCCCCCCCAGTGCTCCCAGTGCTCCCAGTGCCCCGTCACTCACAGGTAGAGCAGCCCCCGCAGCCCCCGCAGCGCCGTGGGGGCGATCGTCCCCACCTCGTTGTCCTCGATGAACCTGGGGACCCCAGTACATCCCAGTCCCTCCCCAGTTCCCCCCAGTGCCTCCCGTGCCCCGCTCCGTGTCCCTCCCAGCCCTCCCCTGGCTCCCCCAGGGGCTCCCAGTATAGCCCAGTGCTCCCCAGTGTCCCTCCCGGTGCCTCCCAGTACTTCCCAGTGGCCTCCTGTGTCCTTCCCCGTGTCCCCCAGCACCTTCCACTTCCCTCCACCGCCTCCCAGTGCCTCCCAGTAAATCCCAGTGGCCCCCAGTGGCCCTCCTAGGGTCCCCCAGCACCTTCCACTTCCCTCCACCGCCTCCCAGTGCCTCCCAGTAAATCCCAGTGGCCCCCAGTGGCCCTCCTAGGGTCCCCCAGCACCTTCCACTTCCCTCCACCGCCTCCCAGTGCCTCCCAGTAAATCCCAGTGGCCCCCAGTGGCCCTCCTAGGGTCCCCCAGCACCTTCCACTTCCCTCCACCGCCTCCCAGTGCCTCCCAGTAAATCCCAGTGGCCCCCAGTGGCCCTCCTAGGGTCCCCCAGCACCTTCCACTTCCCTCCACCGCCTCCCAGTGCCTCCCAGTAAATCCCAGTGGCCCCCAGTGGCCCTCCTAGGGTCCCCCAGCACCTTCCACTTCCCTCCACCGCCTCCCAGTGCCTCCCAGTAAATCCCAGTGGCCCCCAGTGGCCCTCCTAGGGTCCCCCAGCACCTTCCACTTCCCTCCACCACCTCCCAGTACATCCCAGTGCTTCCCAGTACATCCCAGTGCCCCTCAATGTCCTCCACAGTCCCTCCCGAGTGATTCCAAGCCCCCCCCCGGCTCCTTCCCAGTCCCCTCCCAGTGCCCCCTAGTCCCCACTAGTCCCTCCCCAGTGCCCCCCAGTCCCCCCCCAGTGCCCCCCAGTCCCCTTCCAGTGCCCCCCAGTCCCCTCCCAGTCCCTCCCCAGTGCCCCCCAGTCCCCCCCAGTGCCCCCCAGTCCCCTCCCAGTGCCCCCCAGTCCCCCCCAGTCCCTCCCAGTACTACTCACAAGTACTCCAGCAGCACCAGCCCGGCGAAGGCCCCGTCCCCGATGGTCCCCAGGCGCCCGGCAGTGACCAACCTGTGGGGACACCACCACTGCCACCCCCAGGGCCACCCCACTGCCACCCCCGGGGCCACCCTGGAGACTCTCGGGGGGCTTTGGGGACACTTCAGGGACCTTGGGGACAACCTGGGGAGCTCGGGGCCACCCTGCTGCCACTGCCAGGGACACCTGGGGACACTCGGAGGACCTGGGGGACCCGAAGGACCCCCTTGGAGCCACCTTGGGGACACCCTGGGGACACAGCGTGGGTCTCAGGGACACCACGGGGACCTTGGGGACTTCAAGAGGACCTTGGGGACACCCTTGGGGACATCTTGGGGACACTGTGGACACCGTGGGGACACCATGGGGACCTTGGGGACACACTGGGGATGGCGTGGACACCTTGGGGACACTGTGGACACCGTGGGGACACCATGGGGACCTCAGGGACATATTGGGATGGCATGGGGACCCTGGGGACACCACGGGGACCTTGGGGACACCATGGGACTGGCGTTGGGACCTTGGGGACACCATGGGGACCTTGGGGACACTGTGGGGACACCACGGAGACCTTGGGGACACCATGGGGCTGGCGTAGGGACCTTGGGGACACCATGGGGACACCATGGGGACGTTGGGGACCCTGGGGACACGATGGGGACCTTGGGGACGCGTTGGGGACATGATGGGGACCTTGGGGACACCATGGGGACACTGTGGGGACCTTGGGGACACCATGGGGCTGGCATGGAGACCTTGGGGACACCACGGGGACCTTGGGGACACCATGGGGCTGGCGTGGGGACCTTGGGGACCCTGGGGACACGATGGGGACCTTAGGGACACCATGGGGCTGGCGTGGGGACGTTGGGGACCCTGGGGACCCCCTGGGGACCTTGGGGATGCATTGGGGACCTTGGGGACGCGCTGGGGACACGATGGGGACCTTGGGGACACCATGGGGACACCATGGGGACACTGTGGGACCTTGGGGACACCATGGAGCTGGCATGGAGACCTTGGGGACACCACGGGGACCTTGGGGACACCATGGGGCTGGCGTGGGGACAGCACAGGGACTTTGGAGACCCTGGGGACCCCGTGGGGACCTTGGGGACGCATTGGGGACACCATGGGGACACTGTGGGGACACAATGGGGACCCTGTGGGGACCTTGGGGACACCATGGGGCTGGCATGGAGACCTTAGGGACACCATGGAGACACCACGGGGACCTTGGGGACGCCGTGGGGACATGATGGGGACCTTGGGGACACCGTGGGGCTGGTGTGGGGACCGTGGGGACCTTGGGGACGCGTTGGGGACACCGTGGGGACCTTGGGGACACCAGGGGGATGGCGTGGGGACCTTGGGGACACCAGGGGGACACCATGGGGACACTGTGGGGACCTTGGGGACACCATGGGGACCCCCTGGGGACCTTGGGGACGCGTTGGGGACGCGTTGGGGACAGCGCGGGGCCCTTACAGCAGCTGCAGGGCCGGGGTTTCGCGGAAGCTGCCCTCGCCCAGGACGTCGATGTGCCACCGCACCAGGGACCTGCGCAAACGGGGGCAAACTGGGCCAAACTGGGCCAAACTGGGGGAAACGGGGGCCAAACTGGGCTGAACTGGGACGAGAGAGTCCTGAACTGGGCTAAACTGGGAGAAAGCAGGACCAAACTGGGCTAATCTGGGAGAAAGTAGGACCAAACTGGGCTAAACTAGGAGACGCCAGTCCTGAACTGGGCTAAACTGGGACAAACTGGGCCAAATCAGCCCTGAACTGGGCTAAACTGGGGGAAAAGAGGACTAAACTGGACCAAACTTGGTCAAAACAGTGCCTGACTGGGACAAACTGGGCCAGACCAGGGCCAAATCAGCCCTGAACTGGGCTAAACTGGAGGAAAAGAGGACTAAACTGGACCAAACTGGGCCAAACCAGTGCCCAACTGGGACAAACTGGACCAAGCTGGGCCAATCCAGTCCTGAACTGGGCTAAACTGGGAGAAACCAGGGCCAAACTGCAGCAAACCAGTATCAAACTGGGAGAAACTCGTCCAAGCCAGTCCTGAACTGGGCTAAAATGGGAGAAACCGGGACTAAACTGGGTTAAACTGGAGTAAACCTGCCCTGAACTGGGCTAAACTGGAGAAACCAGAGCCAAACCAGTATCAAACTGGGAGAAACCGGTCCCAGCCCATCCTGAACTGGGCTAAACTGGGAGGAACTGGGCCTAAACTGGGCTAAACCAGTCCTGAACTGGGCTAAACTGGGCAAAACCACCCCCCCCCCGCCCCCCCGCAAGCTCCCCACTGGTCCCAGTCCCTCCCCCCGCACTGGTTCCAGTCCCCTCCCGCGGGGGGGGCGGGGCTCCCTGGGATGACGTCAAGGGGGGGCGTGGCCTCGGGGGGTCCCATGGGGGGATTCAAGGGGGTCCCGGGGGCGTTCCCATGGGTGGGGGTCCCAGAGGGGGGTTCCCACGGGGGGGGGGGGTCCCATGGGTGGGGGGGTCGGAGGGGGGGTCCCGGGGGGTCCCATGGGTGGGGGGGGGGGTCGGAGGGGGGTCCCGGGGGGGTCCCATGGGTGGGGGGGGTCGGAGGGGGGTCCCTAAAGGGGGGGGGGGGGTTGGGGGGGTCCCATGGGTGGGGGTCCCAGAGGGGGGGTCCCATGGGTGGGGGTTCCCAAAGGGGGGGTCCCATGGGTGGGGGGGTCGGAGGGGGGTCCCTAAAGGGGGGGTCCCGGGGGGTCCCATGGGTGGGGAAGGAGGGGGGGTCCTTAAAGGGGGGGGGGGGTTGGGGGGGGTCCCATGGGTGGGGGTCCCAGAGGGGGGGTCCCATGGGTGGGGGGGTCGGAGGGGGGGTCCCTAAAGGGTGGGGGGGGGTCCCGGGGGGGTCCCATGGGTGGGGGTCCCGGGGGGGGGGGGTGGCTCGGAGGGGGGTCCCTAAAGGGGGGAGGGGGTTGGGGGAGGGGTCCCATGGGTGGGGGGGTCCCAAATTGGGGGTCCCGGGGGGGTCCCAGAGGGGGGTCCCATGGGTGGGGGGATCCCGGGGGGAGGGGGGGGGGTCCCAAGGAGTTGGGGGAGGGGCGTCACTCACAGCGTGGCCAGGCGGGGGGGCAGCCCCCGGGGCAGCCCCTCCCCCCGGCAGAAGGCGCCTTCCCGATCGCATTCGCACCCCCGGGCAGCCGCTGCCCCCCGGGGGACCCCGCCCCTCCCCCCGCCCCTCCCCCCGCCGCCACCAGCAGCACCAGTAAAAACCCGCGCCACCCCCCGCCCCCATCGGCACCCCCCCAAAATCCCCTCCCCCCCCTTGAACCCCTAAAACTCCCCCCTCCCCCCGCCCAAATCCACACAACCCCCCCCCCCCGGCTCTGACCCCCTCCCCCCCCCCAATTTACCCCCCTCAAACCGCCCCTCCCCCCTCCGGAGCTGCCCCCCCCCCCCCCCCAATACCCCCCTAAAGCTGCCCCTCCCCCCAAATCTGCCCCCCCCAACCTTCCCCCCCCCAAATCTGCCCCCTCACCTCTCCCCCCCCTAAAGCTGCCCCCCCCAAGCTGCCCCCCCCGACCCCCCCAAAATCTGGGCCCCTCCCCCCAATCGCCCCCCCCCAAATCAGCGCCCCCCCTTTGCCCCCCCCTCCCGCCTCGTCCCCGGTCTCGGCTGCGGCGCTGCCGATCGCGGCGTGGGGTGGGGTGTGGTGAGGGGGCGGGGCCGCCTTGACCACGCCCCCTTCCCAACCCCCCGCGCCTTGGCCACGCCCCCTTCGGCGCCTTGGCCACGCCCCCCCCCCGTGGACAAAGGCGGCGCTGTTGGGCCCTGGCGCGAGGCCGAGGGAGGGGCAGAGGGACTTTGTCTGGGGGGTGGGGGGGGGTACTGGGGGGACTGGGAGGGACTGGTGAGCTACTGGGGGGCACTGGGGGGGGGGTGGGGGGCTCTGGAAGGTACTGGGGGCGCACTGGGAGGCAACTGGGGGCACTGGGAGATCTTGGGAGTGGTACTGGGAGCTACTGGGAGTTACTGGGGGCGCTGGGGACTTACTGGGAGGCACTGGGAGGCAACTGGGGGCACGGGGAGTTCCTGGGAGTGGTACTGGGGGGGGTTACTGGGAGCTACTGGGAGTTACTGGGGGCGCTGGGGACTTACTGGGAGGCACTGGGAGGCAACTGGGGGCACTGGGAGTGGTACTGGAGGGGTTACTGGGAGCTACTGGGAGTTTCTGGAGGCTCTGGGACTGGGAGGCAACTGGGGGCACTGGGAGATCTTGGGAGTGATACTAGGGGGGGTTACTGGGAGCTACTGGGAGTTACTGGGGGCACTGGGAACTTACTGGGAGGCACTGGGAGGCAACTGGGGGCACGGGGAGTTCCTGGGAGTGGTACTGGGGGGGGTTACTGGGAGCTACTGGGAGTTACTGGGGGCGCTGGGGAGTTACTGGGAGGCACTGGGAGGCAACTGGGGGCACTGGGAGTTCCTGGGAGTGGTACTGCGGGGGTTACTGGGAGCTACTGGGAGTTACTGGGGGTGGTGGGGAGTTACTGGGAGGCAACTGGGGGCACGGGGAGTTCCTGGGAGTGGTACTGGGGGGGTTACTGGGAGCTACTGGGAGTTACTGGGGGTGGTGGGGAGTTACTGGGAGGCACTGGGAGGCACTGGGAGGCAACTGGGGGCACTGGGAGTGGTACTGGAGGGGTTACTGGGAGCTACTGGGAGTTTCTGGAGGCTCTGGGACTGGGAGGCAACTGGGGGCACTGGGAGATCTTGGGAGTGATACTGGGGGGGGGTTACTGGGAGCTACTGGGAGTTACTGGGGGCGCTGGGGAGTTACTGGGAGGCACTGGGAGGCAACTGGGGGCACGGGGAGTTCCTGGGAGTGGTACTGGGGGGGGTTACTGGGAGCTACTGGGAGTTACTGGGGGCGCTGGGGTGTAACTGGGGGTTACTGGGGAGGTGCAGGGTGGAACTGGGAGCTACTGGTGGCATACTGGTGGAGTCACTGGGGGCTGCAGGGAGGCACTGCCATTACTGGGGGGTGACTGGGGTTACTGGGGGATTACTGGGAGGTACTGGCGGGCACTGGGGTATAACTGGGGGGTACTGGGGAGGAGCAGGGAGGAACTGGGAGCTACTGGTGGCTTACTGGTGGGGTCACTGGGGGTTGCGGGGAAGCACTGGTGTTACTGGGGGGGCACAGGGGTTACTGGGGGGGTCAATGGTGTTACTGGTGGGCTACTGGGAGGACTGGGGTGTAACTGGGGGGTACTGGGGAGGTGCAGGGAGGAACTGGGAGCTACTGGTGGCTTACTGGTGGAGTCACTGGGGGCTGCGGGGGGGCATTGGGGTTACTGGGAGGACACTGGTGTTACTGGGCGGGTAGTGGGGAGTCACTGGGAGTTAGTGGTGAGCACTGGGGGTTACTGGGGAGGAGCAGGGAGGAACTGGGAGCTACTGGTGGCTTACTGGTGGAGTCACTGGGGGCTGCGGGGGGGCATTGGGGTTACTGGGAGGACACTGGGGTTACTGGGGGGGTAGTGGGGAGTCACTGGGAGTTAGTGGTGAGCACTGGGGGTTACTGGGGAGGAGCAGGGAGGAATTGGGAGCTACTGGGGTTACTGGGAGGACACTGGTGTTACTGGGCGGGTAGTGGGGAGTCACTGGGAGTTAGTGGTGAGCACTGGGGGTTACTGGGGAGGAGCAGGGAGGAACTGGGAGCTACTGGTGGCTTAGTGGTGGAGTCACTGGGGGCTGCGGGGGGGCATTGGGGTTACTGGGAGGACACTGGTGTTACTGGGCGGGTAGTGGGGAGTCACTGGGAGTTAGTGGTGAGCACTGGGGGTTACTGGGGAGGAGCAGGGAGGAACTGGGAGCTACTGGTGGCTTAGTGGTGGAGTCAGTGGGGGCTGCGGGGGGCATTGGGGTTACTGGGAGGACACTGGTGTTACTGGGCGGGTAGTGGGGAGTCACTGGGAGTTAGTGGTGAGCACTGGGGGTTACTGGGGAGGAGCAGGGAGGAACTGGGAGCTACTGGGGTTACTGGGAGGACACTGGTGTTACTGGGCGGGTAGTGGGGAGTCACTGGGAGTTAGTGGTGAGCACTGGGGGTTACTGGGGAGGAGCAGGGAGGAACTGGGAGCTACTGGTGGCTTAGTGGTGGAGTCACTGGGGGCTGCGGGGGGGCATTGGGGTTACTGGGAGGACACTGGTGTTACTGGGCGGGTAGTGGGGAGTCACTGGGAGTTAGTGGTGAGCACTGGGGGTTACTGGGGAGGAGCAGGGAGGAACTGGGAGCTACTGGGGTTACTGGGAGGACACTGGTGTTACTGGGCGGGTAGTGGGGAGTCACTGGGAGTTAGTGGTGAGCACTGGGGGTTACTGGGGAGGAGCAGGGAGGAACTGGGAGCTACTGGTGGCTTAGTGGTGGAGTCACTGGGGGCTGCAGGGGGGCATTCGGGTTACTGGGAGGACACTGGGGTTGCTGGGGGGGGTAGTGGGGAGTCACTGGGAGTTAGTGGTGAGCACTGGGGGTTACTGGGGAGGAGCAGGGAGGAACTGGGAGCTACTGGGGTTACTGGGAGGACACTGGTGTTACTGGGGGGGTAGTGGGGAGTCACTGGGAGTTAGTGGTGAGCACTGGGGGTTACTGGGGAGGAGCAGGGAGGAACTGGGAGCTACTGGTGGCTTACTGGTGGAGTCACTGGGGGCTGCGGGGGGGCATTGGGGTTACTGGGAGGACACTGGGGTTAGTGGGGGGGTGGTGGGGAGTCACTGGGAGTTAGTGGTGAGCACTGGGGGTTACTGGGGAGGAGCAGGGAGGAACTGGGAGCTACTGGTGGCTTAGTGGTGGAGTCACTGGGGGCTGCGGGGGGGCATTGGGGTTACTGGGAGGACACTGGGGCTACTGCGGGGGTAGGGGGGGGGCACTGGGAGGTAGTGGTGAGCACTGGGGGTTACTGGGGAGGAGCAGGGAGGAACTGGGAGCTACTGGGGTTACTGGGAGGACACTGGGGTTACTGGGGGGTAGTGGGGAGTCACTGGGAGTTAGTGGTGAGCACTGGGGGTTACTGGGGAGGAGCAGGGAGGAACTGGGAGCTACTGGTGGCTTACTGGTGGAGTCACTGGGGGCTGCAGGGGGGCATTGGGGTTACTGGGAGGACACTGGGGTTACTGGGGGGGTAGTGGGGGGTCACTGGGAGTTAGTGGTGAGCAGGGGGGGTTACGGGGGAGGAGCAGGGAGGAACTGGGAGCTACTGGTGGCTTACTGGTGGAGTCACTGGGGGCTGCAGGGGGGCATTGGGGTTACTGGGAGGACACTGGGGTTGCTGGGGGGGGGTAGTGGGGAGTCACTGGGAGTTAGTGGTGAGCACTGGGGGTTACTGGGGAGGAGCAGGGAGGAACTGGGAGCTACTGGGGTTACTGGGAGGACACTGGTGTTACTGGGCGGGTAGTGGGGAGTCACTGGGAGTTAGTGGTGAGCACTGGGGGTTACTGGGGAGGAGCAGGGAGGAACTGGGAGCTACTGGTGGCTTAGTGGTGGAGTCACTGGGGGCTGCGGGGGGGCATTGGGGTTACTGGAGGGGCATTGGGGTTACTGGGGGAGCACTGGGAGTTACTGGGGGGTTACTGGGCAGGTGCAGGGAGGAACTGGGAGTTACAGGTGGCTTACTGGTGGAGTCACTGGGGGTTGTGTGGGCGTACAGGGGTTACTGGGGGGGATAGCGGGGCGGCGGGGCGGGGGGGGGCGGTTACTGGGGTGTAACTGGGATCACTGGGGGCGGGACGGGGGCGCTGGGCGCAGCCGCGTGCCGCCCCGCTGACGCCGCCGGGTTAATTTTGGCCGAGGGTAAAAATAACCCGGGGAGGGCACCCAGCACCCGGGGGAGGGCACCCAGCACCCGGGGGGGCACCCAGCACCCGGGGGAGGGCACCCAGCACCCGGGGGGGCACCCAGCACCGGGGGCACCCAGCACCGGGGCCACCCCAGGCCTCTGCGGGACCCAGGTACGGGGGGGGGTGGGGGTGAGGGGGGGGGGGGTGGGGGCTGCACCCCAACTCTGCCCTTGGGGGACCCAAGCATGGGGGGGGGGGGGTGTTGGACCAGTTCCTTCCTGCGGCTCACCAGTAGCTCCCAGTGAGCCCCCCCATAACCTCCCCGTAACCCCAGTGCCTCCCCACAACCCCTAGTGACTCCACCAGTAAGCCACCAGTAGCTCCCAGTTCCTCCCTGCACCTCCCCACTAACTCCCAGTAGCCCCCCCAGTAACCCCAATGCCCCCCGTAACCCCAGTGCTTCCCCACAACCCCTAGTGACTCCACCAGTAAGCCACCAGTAGCTCCCAGTTCCTCCCTGCACCTCCCCACTAACTCCCAGTAGCCCCCCAGTAACCCCAATGCCCCCCCCGTAACCCCAGTGCCTCCCCACAACCCCTAGTGACTCCACCAGTAAGCCACCAGTAGCTCCCAGTCCCTCCCTGCACCTCCCCACTAACTCCCAGTAGCCCCCCCAGTAACCCCAATGCCCCCCCCCGTAACCCCAGTGCCTCCCCACAACCCCTAGTGACTCCACCAGTAAGCCACCAGTAGCTCCCAGTTCCTCCCTGCACCTCCCCACTAACTCCCAGTAGCCCCCCAGTAACCCCAATGCCCCCCCGTAACCCCAGTGCCTCCCCACAACCCCTAGTGACTCCACCAGTAAGCCACCAGTAGCTCCCAGTTCCTCCCTGCACCTCCCCACTAACTCCCAGTAGCCCCCCAGTAACCCCAATGCCCCCCCCGTAACCCCAGTGCCTCCCCACAACCCCTAGTGACTCCACCAGTAAGCCACCAGTAGCTCCCAGTTCCTCCCTGCACCTCCCCACTAACTCCCAGTAGCCCCCCAGTAACCCCAATGCCCCCCGTAACCCCAGTGCCTCCCCACAACCCCTAGTGACTCCACCAGTAAGCCACCAGTAGCTCCCAGTTCCTCCCTGCACCTCCCCACTAACTCCCAGTAGCCCCCCAGTAACCCCAATGCCCCCCCCGTAACCCCAGTGCCTCCCCACAACCCCTAGTGACTCCACCAGTAAGCCACCAGTAGCTCCCAGTTCCTCCCTGCACCTCCCCACTAACTCCCAGTAGCCCCCCCCGTAACCCCACTGCCCCCCCCGTAACCCCAGTGCCTCCCCACAACCCCTAGTGACTCCACCAGTAAGCCACCAGTAGCTCCCAGTTCCTCCCTGCACCTCCCCACTAACTCCCAGTAGCCCCCCAGTAACCCCAATGCCCCCCCCGTAACCCCAGTGCCTCCCCACAACCCCTAGTGACTCCACCAGTAAGCCACCAGTAGCTCCCAGTTCCTCCCTGCACCTCCCCACTAACTCCCAGTAGCCCCCCAGTAACCCCAATGCCCCCCCGTAACCCCAGTGCCTCCCCACAACCCCTAGTGACTCCACCAGTAAGCCACCAGTAGCTCCCAGTTCCTCCCTGCACCTCCCCACTAACTCCCAGTAGCCCCCCCAGTAACCCCAATGCCCCCCCCGTAACCCCAGTGCCTCCCCACAACCCCTAGTGACTCCACCAGTAAGCCACCAGTAGCTCCCAGTTCCTCCCTGCTCCTCCCCAGTAACCCCCAGTGCTCACCACTAACTCCCAGTGACTCCCCACTACCCCCCCAGTAACCCCAGTGTCCTCCCAGTAACCCCAATGCCCCCCCGCAGTCCCCAGTGACTCCACCAGTAAGCCACCAGTAGCTCCCAGTTCCTCCCTGCTCCTCCCCAGTAACTCCCAGTGACCCCCCTGTACCTCCCCAGTAACACTACTGTCCCCCCAGTAACCCCAGTGCCCCCCCACGACCCCCAGTGACTTCACCAGTAACCTACCAGTAGCTCCCAGTTCCTCCCCACGGCTCTCCAGTACCCCCCAGTTACCCCCCAGTGCTCCCCAGTAGCTCCCAGTGACCCCCCCCAGTAACCCCAGTGCCCCCGCGGACGCCTGGGGCCTTGGCAAGGGTGGGGGAGGGGCGTCCCCATGGGCAAACAGTGGGGGAGGGGCCAAGGTCACGTCTCCATGGCAACGGCCACTGCCCTCCCTTTGCCCAATTCTGCCCAGTTTGGCCCAGTTTGGCCCAAATTTTCCTTACTTTTGTCCAGTTTGGCCCAGTTTGGTCCAACTTTTTCCTACTTTTACCCCCATTTTGCCCAATTTCACCCATTTTGGCCCAGTTTGGCCCAAATTTCCTCACTTTTGCCCATTTTTGCCCGCTTTGGCTCAGTTTCGCCAATTTTGGCCCAATTTTGGTCCAATTTTGCCCAATTTTGGTCCAGTTTGACCCAATTTTGGCCCAATTTGACCCAATTTTGCCCAATTTTGCCCATTTTTGCCCAATTTGACCCAATTTTGGCCCAATTTGACCCAATTTTGCCCAATTTTGCCCGCTTTCACCTGATTTTCCCTACTTTTGCCCAATTTTACCCACTATTGCCCAATTTTGCCTCATTTTGGCCCTGTTTTCCCTAATTTTGGCCCAATTTTTGATATTTTGGCCCAATTTTTTTCTATTTTGGCCCAATTTTGCCTGGTTTTGTCCAAAATTGCCCAATTCTGCCTCCTTTTGCTCGCTTTTGCCTGCTTTCACCCGATTCTGCCCGATTTTGCCAAATTTTTGCCCATTTTTGCCCAATTTCACCCACTTTTGCCCACTGTGGCCCAATTTTCCCTGATTTTGGCCCAATTTTTCCAATTTTGGCCCAATTTTTTTCTATTTTGGCCCAATTTTGCCTGGTTTTGCCCAAAATTGCCCAATTTTTCTGATTTTGGCCCTTTTTTTTTGTATTTTGGCCCAATTCCACCCAATTTCACCCACTTTCACCTAATTTTGCCCCGTTTGGCTCACTTTGGCTGAATTTTCCCTAATTTTGGCTCAATTTTTCCTATTTTGGCCCAAATTTGCCTGGTTTTGCCCAAAATTGCCCTACTTTTCCGATTTTGGCCCATTTTTTTCTATTTTGGCCCAGTTTCACCCAATTTCGCCCAATTTGGCTGAATTTTGCCCAGTTTGGCTGAATTTTCCCTAATTTTGCCAAAATTTCCCTAATTTTGGCCCAAATTTGCCTGGTTTTGCCCAAAATTGCCCTATTTTTCCGATTTTGGCCCATTTTTTTTCTATTTTGGCCTAATTTTGCCTATTTTCACCCAGTTTGGCCCACTTTGGATGAATTTTCCCTAATTTTGGCCCGATTTTTCCAATTTTGGCCCAATTTTTTTCTCTTTTGGCCCAATTTCAACCAATTTCGCCCACATTGGCTGAATTTTCCCTAATTTTGCCAAAATTTCCCTAATTTTGGCCCCATTTTTCCTATTTTGGCCCAGTTTTGCCTGGTTTTGCCCCCAAATGCCCAATTTGCACGTGCGGTGCGATGTCACACCGGGGGGTGTGCACGGGTGTGATGTCACGTGAGGGGGTGCACGTGCCCGTGATGTCACCCAAGGCCTTGCACACGCCTTGCGGCGTCATGTGAGGGAGTACGCGCGCGCGTGATGTCACACGTGGGGGGCACACACACTTATGATGTCATACGAGGGGACGCGCGTGTGTGATGTCACATCGGGGCGTGCATGTGTGTGTGACGTCACACGTGTGTGTGACGTCACAGAAGCGTGTGATGTCACTTGAGGGGGCGCACACCCATGTGATGTCACACGAGGCCTCGCCCACACCTGTGATGTCACACGAGGGGACGCGCATGCACGCGTGATGTCACAGGAGAGGGTGCATCCGCGTATGACATCACGTGGCGGGGGTGCGCACGTGCGTGTGATGTCACCCGAGGGGGGGGTGCGCACACGTGTGTGATGTCACCCGAGGCCTTGCGCCTGCGTGTGATGTCACATGACGGGGGCGCACACGTCTGCGTGACGTCACCCGAGGGGCCGCGCCTGCGTGTGAGGTCACACAAGGGGGCGCGCGCCCGTGATGTCACCGCGGGGTCGCACACGCGCGCGATCTCTCTCCCCCCGCAGGGCCCGGACACGCGTGTGCGGGGGAGGGGCCCAGGGCAGCGGCTGCCATGGCCCCCGGCGCAGGTGAGGGGGGGGGGGGGGGGGTGGGGGAGGGGGGGTGCGGCCGCCTGGGCCCTGAACCTCCCCTCCCCCCACAGAGCCCCCGCAGGAGCGAGACCCCTTCCACTATGGTGAGTGGGGGCGGGGCGGGGCACGTGCGCGGGTGAACACGTGTGTGGGTGTACACGCGTGCGATTGTACACGCGTGCAGGTGTACACTCTTGCGGGTGTACACACGTGTGGGTGTACGTGTGCGATTGTACATGTGTGCAGTAGTACACGTGTGGGGGTGCACACGCGTGCGGTTGTACACGCTTGTACGTGTACACGTGTGTGGTTGTACACACTTGCGGTTGTACACATGTGTGGTTGTACACGTTTGCGGGTGTACACGCGTACGGGTGCACATGCTTGCGGTTGTACGTGTTGACTGTACATGTGCAGTAGTACACGTGTGTGGGTGTACACACGTGCGGGTGTACATATATGGTTGTACACCTGGGGGTGTACACGCATGCGGTTGTACACGCTTGCGAGTGTTCACGTGTGCGGTTGTACACGCTTGCAGGCATAGATGTGTGCGGTTGTACATGCTTGTGGGTGTTGACCTGTGTGGTTGTACACGTGTGCAGTTGTACACACGTGTGGGTGTACACACTTGCAGGTGTACATGCGGTTGTGCACACACGTGGTTGTACACCTGTGCGGTAGTACACGTGTGTGGGTGTACATGTGTGCGGTTGTCCACATGTGTGGGTGTACACATGCGATTGTAGACACTTGCATGTGTACACACGTGTGGGTGTACATGCATGCGGTTGTACACGTGTGTGGGTGTACCCAGATGCGGGTGTACCCATGTGTGGCTGTACACATGTGCGGATGTGGCTTTACACATGTGCGGGCGCACCCGAGTGCGGCTGTACCCGCGTGCGGCTGTACCCGCGCCCGGGTGTACAGGTGTGCGGGTGTACAGGCGTGGTTTTACATAGCGCAGTTGTACATGGCTGCGAGCGTACGCATGTGTGCACATGCGCGCCTGTACACGCGTGCGGTTGTATGCATGTGCGACTGCACCCAGGTGTTGTTACGCGGTTGTAGGCGGGGGGTGTGTGTGTGTGTGTGTGTGCCCACGGGTGTCCCCGTGTGGGTGACGGTGACACCCGTCCCCCCCAGACTACGACTCCCTGCGCATCGGTGGCCTCATCGTGGCCGGGGTGCTCTTCCTCCTGGGGGTCCTCCTCATCCTCAGTGAGTCGCACACAACCCCCCCACAACACCCCACAGCACCCCCAAACCCCCACAACACCCCACCAAACCCCACAACCCCCCACCAAACCCCCAATTCCCCTCCACACACCCCACAACCGCCCGCAACACCCCCACAACACCCATAACCCCCTCACAACACCACCCCAACACCCCCAAAATCCCCCTGCAACACCCTGCAACACCCCACAACACCCCACAACACCCCTACCCCCCCCAGCACCCCCGCAACACCCCCATCAACCCCCCCACAACACCCCCATCAACCCCCCCACAACACCCCCACAGCACCCTCCAACACCCCCCAACAGCCAACCCCCCCAACACAACACCCCACAACCCCCAACACCCCCAGTTCCCCCCAGAACCCCTCCAACACTCCGCACCCCCTGCAACACCCCCAACAACTCCCCTACAACACCCCACAACACCCCCAACACCACCCCAACACCCACAACCCCCCACAACCCCCCACAACAACCCCACAACACCCCCACATTCCCCACAATCCCCCACAACACCGCACTGCCCCCTACACCTCCCCAACACCCCCCAACAAGCCAAACACCCCCCTGCAACACCCCACAGCACCCCACAACCCCCCAACACCCCCCCAACAGCCAACCACCACCCCAACACAACACCCCACAACCCCCAACACCCCCAATTCCCCCCACAACCCCCATCAACACCCTAATACCCCCACAACCCCTCCAACACCCCGCAACTGCCCTGCAACACCCCCATCGACACCCCACAACCCCCCAACACCCCCACAGCAATCCACAACCCCCTCCAACAACCCCTGCAACACTCCATAACCCCCCCACAACCCCCCCAACACAACCCCCCATGACCCCCAACACCCCAATTCCCTCCACAACCCCCCCACAACCCCTCCGACACCCTGCAACCCCCCCAACACCCTCCAACACCCCCCAACACCCCCCAGCAGCCAACAACCCCCCACAACACACCACCCACAACCCCCATCAACACCCCAGTTCCCCCCACAACCCCTCCAACACCCCACAACACCCCACAACACCCCCACAACAGCCAACAACCCCCCTGAACACCCCCCAACACCCCAGTTCCCCCCACAACACCCCACAACCCCTCCAACACCCCACAACACCCCCCAGCAGCCAACAACCCCCCACAACACAACCCCCCACGACCCCCAACACTCCTAGTTCCCCCCACAACCCCCACAACCCCACATCAACACCCCAGTTCCCCCCACAACCCCCACAACACCCCACAACACCCCAGTTCCCCCCACAACACCCCACAACCCCCCAGCAGCACCCCACAACACCCCCCCATCAGCCCCCCCCATTTCACCCCTCCCTCCCCCCCAGGTCGTCGTTGCCGGTGCAAGTTTGACCAACAGCCGAAGTAACTGGGAGCACTGGGGGATACTGGGAGGGCTCTGGAGGATACTGGGAGGCACTGGGGGGGGGGGATTGGGGCCTATTGGGGGGTCAATTGGGAGGGGAATGGGGGGCACTGGGGTAACTGGGAGGGGGATTGGGGGCATTGGGTTAACTGGGGGTAACTGGGAGGGGAAAGGGGGGGAACTGGAGGGGACTGGGAGGGGAATGGGGGATACTGGGGTAACGAGGTAACTGGGAAGGGGATTGGGGGGAACTGGGGAGTAACTGGGAGGGGAATGAGGTAACTGGGAGTAACTGAGAGGGAAATAGGGGGCACTGGGGGGTAAAACTGGGAGGGGAATGGGGTAACTGGGAGTAACCGGGAGGGGAACTGGGTATTTGGGATAACTGGGAGGGGAATGGGGAGCACTGGGGGGTAAACTGGAAGGGGAATGAGGGGGCACTGGAGTAACTGGGGGGGGGCACTGGGAGCTAACTGGGGGTAACTGGGAGCTAACTGGAGGTAACTGGGCCCCCCCCAGGACGGGGGAACCCGACGAGGACGAGGGGCCCCTGCGACAGTCGATCCGCCGTGAGTCCGGGCTCCCCTGGGTGGGGGGCACCCAGACACCGGGGTGGGGGCGGGGTGGGGGGGGGGGGATGGGACCCCCCCGGGGGTCCCCCCCCCCCCCTCCCCCCTCCCCCCCCCCCCCCATTAACCCTCTCCTGTCTGGGCAGGTTTGTCCACCCGGATGAGATGAGGAGCGGGGTGAGTATGGGTGGGGGTGGGGACACCTGGGTCCCCTTTTGGGGGGGTGGGGTCCCCTGGTGGGGGAGGGGAGGGGTCCCTCCTCCATGGTGACCCCCCACCTTCCTCCTGTAGGTGCTCCTCAAGCCGGGACCCCCACCGCAGGTGGAGGGGGTTGTGTCACCCCACGGAAGGACAGACGGACGGACACCCACCCCCCAAGCTCCGCCCCCTCCCCCAATAAACGCTGCACCCCACCCCCACCCCCCACCCAGGTGTGGCTGCCTGCGCAACAGGCGGTGGGGAGGTGGTCTCCACCCCCGGGGCGGTGGTGGGACGGTGTAGGGTCGCGCCCGGGGTGGGGGGGTTGCGGTGGCCGGTGGGGGCGGTTCAAGGGTTGGAAGGGATCGCTGAGGTCATGTGGGCGTCTCCTGGGCATCCTCCACCTCACGGTTGTCCACCATCTCATGGTCGTCCTCCATCTCGTGGTCGTCTACCACCTCATGGTCACCCACCACCCCATGGTCACCCACCACCTCATGGTTGACCACCACCCATGGTCACCCACCACCCCATGGTCACCCACCACCTCATGGCTGACCACCACCCATGGTCACCCACCACCCATGGTCACCACCATCTCATGGTCACCCACCACCCCATGGTCACCCACCACCTCATGGTTGACCACCACCTCATGGTCACCCACCACCCCATGGTCACCCACCACCCCATGGTCACCCACCACCTCATGGTTGACCACCACCCATGGTCACCCACCACCCCATGGTCACCCACCACCTCACGGTCATCCACCACCTCATAGTCGTCCACCATCTCATGGTTGTCCACCATCTCATGGTCATCTACAACCTCATGGCCATTGACCCCCCCTGTGGTCACCCACCACCCATGGTCACCCACCACCTCATGGTCACCCACCACCTCATGGCTGACCACCACCCCATGGTTCTCCCCCCCCCCCGTGGTCACTTCACCCGGCCGCCGGTTGTAGCCCCACCAATGGCCACTGAGGTGACCCATGGCCCCGATTGGTCCCTCAGAGAGGGGGCGGGGTCTCCGTCCTTGGGGGTGTTCAACAACGTGGGCGTGGGGAGGTGACCTCAGAGGTGGTGTCACACCTCAACCAGCAGGGAGTCTGGGATTGTCGGGTGTTGCTGCGCCAGGTGTGGCCGTGGTGGGTGTTGCCTTGTTGGGTGTTGCTGTGCCGGGTGTTGCCTTGTTGGGCTTTGCTGTGATGGGTGTTGCTGCGCCAGGTGTTGCTGTGTTGGGTGTTGCCCTGTTGGGTGTTGCTGTGATGGATTTTGCTGTGATGGGTGTTGCTGTGTCCGTGGTGGTGGTGGGTGTTGAGATGGTGGGTGTTGCTGTGATGGGTGTTGCTGTGTCCATGGTGGTGGTGGGTGTTGCCTTGTTGGGTGTTGCTGTGTCAGGTGTTGCTGTGTCTGTGGTGGTGGTGGGTGTTGAGATGGTGGGTGTTGCCATCTTGGGGTGTTGCCTTGCTGGGTGTTGCTGTGTCCATGGTGGTGGTGGGTGTTGCTGTGATGGGTGTTTCTGTGCCAGGTGTTGCAGTATCCATGGTGGTGGTGGGTGTTGAGATGGCGGGTGTTGCCTTGTTGGGGTGTTGCCTTGTTGGGTGTTGCTGTGCTGGGTGTTGCTGTGTCCATGGTGGTGGTGGGTGTCGCGCTGGCGGGTGTTGCACCACCGGCTGCCACGCCATCGCGGTGTTGGCCGTGTTGCAGTCACGGGGGTGTTGCGCTGCTGGGTGTTGTTCTTGCGGGTGCGGCGGTGTTCTGGAGGGGGTGTTGTAAGGGGGTGGTGCTGCATTTTTGGCTGTTGCCGTGGCTGGTGTCCCAGTGATGGGTGTTGCGTCGCCGGCTGTTGCCGTGTTGTGCGTGGGTGGGGGTGTTGCGGTGCCGGTTGTTGGGGTGTTGTTGGGGTGTTGTTGGGGGTAGGGTGTTGCCCTCCCAGGGCCGTGGGTGGGTGTTGCATTGCCGGCTGTTGCTGCGTTGGGGGGGTGTCACGGCGGTGGGTGCTGCATTGCAGGGTGTTGCCGTGCCGGGTGTCGCGGTGCCGGTGGTTCGGAGGCACTACGGCGGTGGGTGTTGCGTCGACGATGAGTGTCGTGGGCGCGCGGCGGCGGTGGGGGTGTTGCAATGCCGGTTGTTGCGTGGGGGTGTGTGTGTGGGGGACCTGGCGGTGTCCTGCCGAGGGTGGGAGTCACGGTGCCGGGTGTCACCATGCCGGGTGTTGGGTGCCCGAGGCGGCTGCGGGTGTCACCGGGGGGGGGGTTGTGTGTTGCCTCGCAGGGTGTTGCCGTGAGGGGGGTTGGGGGGTTGGGGGGTCGGGGGGGGGTGGGGGGGTTATGGGGGGTCGGGGGGGGGTTGGGTGCCGCCACGGCGGCTGTTGCGGCACTCAGGGGTGTTGTTGAGTGTCGGGGGGCCCCTCCCGGGGTCCCCCCCCCCTTCCCAAATCTTGGCCCCCCCCCCCAATCTTTGGTCCAGTGGGCGGGGCCTCTCTGGCCCCGCCCCCCCCCCGCCCCCCCCCCGCTGCCGCATCGCCCCGCGCCGCGGCCGGTACCGAGCGGAGCCGAAGGGACCCGAGCGGAGCCGAGCGGAGCCGAAGGGACTCGGCCATGGCCACCCCCACGGAGGCAGCGATGGGAGGTGCGGGGGGGGGCAGGATGGGTGCAGAGGGGTGCTGGGTGCAGGGTACAGGTGGGTGGGGGGTGCTGGGGGGGTGCAGGATGGGTGCGGGGGTGCTGGGTGCAGGGGGGTGCTGGGTGCAGGAGGGGTGCAGGGTACAGGTGGGTGCGGGGGGGGGGCGGGGGGGGGGCAGGATGGGGGCTGGGGCGGTGGGGGCAGGGGGGTGCAGGGTGCAGGAGGGGTGCAGGATGGGTGAGAGGGTGCTGGGTGCAGGGGGGTGCTGGGTGCAGGATGGGTGCAGAGTACAGGTGGGTAGGGGGTGCTGGGGGCTGCAGGATGGGTGCTGGGGCGCTGGGTGCAGGGGGATGCAGGGTGCAGGATGGGTGCAGGGTACACGTGGGTAGCGGGTGGTGGGGGGTGCAGGATGGGTGCAGGGGGTGCAGGATGTTGCAGGGTAGAGGTGGGTGCAGAGTGGGGGGTGCTGGGTGCAGGATGGTGCAGGGGTGCGGGATGGGTGCTGGGGGATACAGGTGGGTGCAGGATGGGTGCAGGGGGCTGCAGAGGGGTGCTGGGGTGCAGGATGGGTGCAGGGGTGCTGGGTGCAGGGGGATGCAGGGGCGCAGGATGGGTGCAGGAGTCTGCAGAGGGGTGCAGGATGGGTGCTGGGGGATACAGGTGGGTGCAGGATGGGTGCTGTGGGGTGCAGGATGGGTGCAGGGTAGAGGTGGGTGCAGAGTGGGGGGTGCTGGGTGCAGGATGGTGCAGGGGTGCGGGATGGGTGCTGGGGGATACAGGTGGGTGCAGGGGGCTGCAGAGGGGTGCAGGATGGGTGCAGGATGGGTGCTGGGGTGCAGGATGGTGCAGGGGGCAACAGAGGGGCGCAGGGGGGTGCTGGGCGGGTGCAGGGGCTGCAGTGGTGCTGGGGGTGCAGGATGGGTGCAGGGGGGTGCAATGGGGTGCAGGGGGGTACAGGTGGGTGCAGGATGAGTGCAGTGGGGTGCAGGGGTGCTGTGGGGTGCAGGATGGGTGCTGTGGGGTGCAGGATGGGTGCAGGATGGGTGCAGTGGGGTGCAGGGGTGCTGTGGGGTGCAGGATGGGTGCTGCAGGGGTGCTGGGGGGGTGCAGGGGGGTGCAGGGGTGCAGGGGGGTGCAGGGGTGCTGTGGGGTGCAGGATGGGTGCAGGATGGGTGCTGGGGGGGGGGTGCTGCGCGTGTCACCGCAGTGCGTGCGGCGGGGCGCGCCCGTGGCGCGAGGCGGCGGGGGGAGGGGGGGGCGGGGGGGGAGCCCGGCCGTCGTTCCGCTCCAGAGTGAACACCCCCCCCCCCCGGGAGATCCCCAGCGGCGCCCTCCTTCCGCTCCAGAGTGAACACCCCCCCCCCCAAAAAAAAAAGGGCGGGGCAGGGGGGAGGGGCGGGGCAAGCCGCCCACCGCAGCCGTGCCCTCATTCCGCTCCAGAGTGAACAAGGCCCCAGGGATTTCCCCCCCCCGCCCCCCCCCAGCGCTGACTCAGCACCTCCTTGCCCCGCCCCCACGCCCCGGGGGCCCCCCCCCCCCCCCCCCCCCCCCCCCCCCCCAAATCCCCTCCCCCCCCGACGCTTAGGGGCCCCCCTTTTTCTCCCCTCCCCCCCCAGAAGCCGCCCGGGCCAAGGACCCCTTCAGCTACGGTGAGGGGGGGGGGGGGGGGGGATTTTGGGGTGCGGGGGGGGTTGGGGGGGGGGCCGGGGGGGGGGTTGGGGGGGCTGGGGAGATTGGGGGGGCCCTGGGGGGATTTTGGGGGTGCGGGGGGGGGGGTTGGGGTGCGGGGTGTCGGGGCGCGGGGCTTTTGGGGGGTACAGGGAGGATTTGGGGGGCTTGGGGGTGCGGGGGGTGTTGGGGCGCGGGGGGTGTTGGGGCGCGGGGTGTTGGGGCGCGGGGGTGTTGGGGTGCAGGGAGGGAGTTGGGGGGGTGCAGGGGGGGTGTTGGGGTGCGGGGTGTTGGGGCGCGGGGGGGGTTGGGGTGCCGGGGTTGTGTTGGGGTGCGGGGGGTTGGGGTGGGGGGTGCGGGGGTGTTGGGGCACGGGGTGTTGGGGCGCAGGGTGTTGGGGTGCAGGGGGGTGTTGGGGTGCGGGGGGGGGGGTTGGGGTGGGGGTGTTGGGGTGCGGGGGGGGTTTGGGGTGGGGGTGTTGGGGTGCCGGGGGGTGTTGGGGTGCAGGGGGTTGGGGTGGGGGCTGGGGGGCGGGCCGATGGGGGTCCCTGCGCAGACTACGAGACGCTGCGGCTGGCGGGGCTCGTCCTGGCCATCGCCATGTTCGTCCTGGGCATCCTCGTCGCCCTCAGTGAGTGCCCCCGCCCCCCAACCCCCCGGGGACCCCCAAATCCCCCCCGGGACCCCCAAATCCGCCCTGGGACCCCCAAATCCCCCCTGGGACCCCCAAATCCCCCCGGGACCCCCAAAATCCCCCTTGGCACCCCAAAATCCCCCCAAATCCCCCCTCTGGGACCCCCAAATCCCCCCTGGGACCCCCCAAATCCGCCCCGGGACCCCCAAACCCCCCCTTGGCACCCCAAAATCCCCCCAAATCCCCCCGGGACCCCCAAATCCCCCCTGGGACCCCCCCCCCAAATCCCCCCGGGACCCCCAAATCCGCCCTGGGACCCCCAAAGCCACCCAGGGACCCCCCAAATCCCCCCCGGGACCCCCAAATCCACGCAGGGACCCCCAAATCCCCCCTGGGACCCCCCCCAAATCCCCCCGGGACCCCCAAATCCGCCCCGGGACCCCCAAAATCCTCCCTTGGCACCCCAGAATCCCCCCAAATCCCCCCTGGGACCCCCCCAAATCCGCCCCGGGACCCCCAAAATCCCCCCTTGGCACCCCAAAATCCCCCCAAATCCCCCCCGGGACCCCCAAATCCCCCCTGGGACCCCCCAAATCCACCCAGGGACCCCCAAATCCCTGCCCAAGCCCCCCCAAATTGTCCCGTCTCCCCCAAATCCCCCCCGGGACCCCCAAATCCCCCTGGCACCCCAAAATCCCCCCTGGGACCACTAAATCCTTCCTTGGCACCCCAAATCCCCCCAGGGACCCCCCAAAATCCCCCCAAGGGACCCCAAAATTCACCCGGGGACCCCTAAATTCCCTCTGGGCCCCCCCAAATCCCCTTCTTGCGCCCCCAAAATCCCCCTGGGACCCCAAAAAACCCCCTGGGACCCCCCAAATCCCCCTGGGACCCCAAAATCCAGCCGGGACCCCCCCAAAGTCCCCTTTTGCACCCCAAAATCCCCCCTGGGACCCCCAAAATCCCCCCAAGGGACCCCAAAATCCCCCCTTTTGCCCCCCAAAATCCCCCTCCACTCCCCCCGACCCCAACTTGGGGGGATCCCCCCGATTTTGGGGTCCCCCCCATTTTCTCCCCTCCCCCCCCCCCAGGTAAGAAGTTCAAGTGCAAAAAGGCGGAGCCCAGGTGAGACCCCCCCCCCCCCAAAATTGGGGACCCCCCCAGCACCCCAATATTGGGGTCCCCCCACCCATGGGACGCCCCCAGACCCCCCCATGGCCAGTCCATATTGGGGACCCCCCCAGCACCCCAATATTGGGGTCCCCCCACCCATGGAACCCCTCCAAGACCCCCCGAAATTGGGGACCCCCCATATTGGGGACCCCCCCCCACCCATGGGACCCCCCAGGACCCCCCATATTGGGGACACCTCCCCCATATTGGGGACCCCCCCACCCATGGGACCCCCCAGGACCCCCCGAAATTGGGGACCCCCCCCAGCACCCCAATATTGGGGTCCCCCCACCCATGGGACGCCCCCAGACCCCCCCATGGCCCCTCCATATTGGGGACACCCCCCCCCAGCACCCCAATATTGGGGTCCCCCCACCCATGGGTCCCCCCCCAGGACCCCCCAAAACCCTGTGACCCCCCCCGAAATTGGGGACCCCCCATATTGGGGACCCCCCCCATATTGGGGACCCCCCACCCATGGGACCCCCCAGGACCCCCCGAAATTGGGGACCCCCCCCAGCACCCCAATATTGGGGTCCCCCCACCCATGGGACGCCCCCAGACCCCCCCATGGCCAGTCCATATTGGGGACCCCCCCCAGCACCCCAATATTGGGGTCCCCCCACCCATGGAACCCCTCCAAGACCCCCCGAAATTGGGGACCCCCCATATTGGGGACCCCCCCCCACCCATGGGACCCCCCAGGACCCCCCATATTGGGGACACCCCCCCCCATATTGGGGACCCCCCCCACCCATGGGACCCCCCCAGGACCCCCCGAAATTGGGGACCCCCCCCCAGCACCCCAATATTGGGGTCCCCCCACCCATGGGACGCCCCCAGACCCCCCCATGGCCCCTCCATATTGTGGACCCCCCCAGCACCCCAATATTGGGGTCTCCCCACCCATGGGACCCCTCCAAGACCCCCCGAAATTGGGGACCCCCCCATATTGGGGACCCCCCCCCACCCATGGGACCCCCCAGGACCCCCCATATTGGGGACACCCCCCCCCATATTGGGGACCCCCCACCCATGGGACCCCCCAGGACCCCCCGAAATTGGGGACCCCCCCCCCAGCACCCCAATATTGGGGTCCCCCCACCCATGGGACGCCCCCAGACCCCCCCATGGCCCCTCCATATTGGGGACACCCCCCCCAGCACCCCAATATTGGGGTCCCCCCACCCATGGGTCCCCCCAGGACCCCCCAAAACCCTGTGACCCCCCGAAATTGGGGACCCCCCATATTGGGGACCCCCCCCATATTGGGGACCCCCCCACCCATGGGACCCCCCAGGACCCCCCGAAATTGGGGACCCCCCCCCAGCACCCCAATATTGGGGTCCCCCCACCCATGGGACGCCCCCAGACCCCCCCATGGCCCCTCCATATTGGGGACACCCCCCCCAGCACCCCAATATTGGGGTCCCCCCACCCATGGGTCCCCCCCCAGGACCCCCCAAAACCCTGTGACCCCCCCCGAAATTGGGGACCCCCCCATATTGGGGACCCCCCCATATTGGGGACCCCCCACCCATGGGACCCCCCAGGACCCCCCGAAATTGGGGACACCCCCCAGCACCCCAATATTGGGGTCCCCCCACCCATGGGACCCCCCCAGGACCCCCCGAAATTGGGGGGACCCCCCCCATATTGGGGACCCTCCCCAAATTTGGGGACCCCCCCTGATCCCCCCCCCCCGCAGCCCCCGGACCCCCGGCAGCCGCCCAAGACCCCCAGTGAGTTGGGGGGGGGGGGGGGGCCCTGGGGGGGATGGGGGTATTGGGGGGCTGGGGGGGGGATTTGGGGGTACGGGGGGGGTGGGGGGTCCCTGGGGGGGGGGAATTTTGGGGTGCGGGGGGGGGATTGGGGGGCTCTGGGGGGCTTTTGGGGTGCGGGGGGGTTGGGGGAGGATTTGGGGGGCAGGGGGGATTTTGGGGGTGCGGGGGGGGGGGATTTGGGGTTTTGGGGGGCTCCCCTGCCCCCCCTTTGACCCCCCCCCTCTTTCCCAGCAGCCCCCGCGGCCACAGCGTAGCCCCGCCCCCTTCGCCGAGAGCCACGCCCCCTCCGCTGCATGCAGCCCCTCCCCCCGCCGCCCCCCCCCCCCCCCCCCCGAGCTGAAGAAAAGGGGGAGGGGGGCAAATTTCGGGGTCCCCCCTCCCCCCACGGAGCCAAGGACCCCCCCAAAATGGGGGGACCCCCCCCCTTAAGGAACCTGAAGAGCAACGGGCCCCCCCCCAAAAAAAGGGGGGAACCCCCCAAAAATGGGGACCCCCCTTAAAATCGGGGACCCCCCCAAAAATCAGGGACCCCCCAAACTTGGGGACCCCCCAAAACGAGGGAGATGGGGGGAGCCCCCCAAATTTGGGCCCCCCCAAAAAATCGCCCCCCCCCAATTAAAGAACCCCCAAAATTGGGGCACCCCCAAAAAATAAAACGGGGGGGGGCGGGAGGGGCCCTGAAGTGGGCGGGGCCTGGGGGGGAGGGGTCCCTGGGGGGGGGGGAGGGGAGGTTTCAGGGGCCCCCCCCACCCGGGTTTGGGGGTTCCCCCCCGCCCCCCCCGCCCCCCCCCCGCCCACGGAAATAAAGGAGCTGTTTCGTACCCGCCGCTGGGGGGCGCTGTTGGGGGGGCGGGGCTTCCGGGAGGGGCGGGGCCACGGGGGCCATGGGGGCTATAGACACCATAGGAGCTATAGGAGCCATGGGGGCCATAGGGGCTATAGGGGCTATAGGGGCCATGGGAGCTATAGGGGCTATAGGGTCTATAGGAGCTATGGGGGCTATAGGGGCCATGGGGGCCATAGGGGCTATAGGAGTTATGGGGGCCATGGGGGCTATAGGAGCTATGGGGGTTATAGGAGCCATGGGGGCTATAGGAGCCATAGGGGCCATGGGGGCTATGGGGGCCATGGGGGCCATGGAGCCATAGGGGCCATGGGGGCCATAGGAGCTATAGGGGCTATAGGGGCCATGGGGGCCATGGGGGCTATAGGAACTATGGGGGCTATAGGGGCCATGGGGGCCATAGGAGCTATGGGGGCCATGGGGGCCATGGGGGCCATAGGAGCTATAGGGGATATAGGGGCCATAGGAGCCATAGGGGCTATAGGGGCCATGGGGGCCATGGGGGCCATAGGAGCTATGGGGGCCATGGGGGCTATAGGGGCCATGGGGGCCATAGGGGCTATAGGGGCCATAGGGGCCATGGGGGCCATGGGGGCCATAGGAGCCATAGGGGCTATAGGGGCCATGGGGGCCATGGGGGCCATAGGAGCTATGGGGGCCATGGGGGCTATAGGGGCCATGGGGGCCATAGGGGCTATAGGAGCCATAGGAGCCATGGGGGCCATAGGAGCCATGGGGGCCATAGGGGCTATAAGGGCCATAGGGGCCATAGGGGCTATAGGGGACCAGGGCTATAGGAGATGCCAGCCTATGGGGCTATAGGGGCAATGGGAGCTACAGGGCCCCACGCAGCTGGGGCTATAAGGGCCCCAGGCGTCCAGCCCTATAGGGCCCCATGCGTGCAGGGCTATAGGGGCCCAGGCGTCCAGCCCTATAAGGGCCCAGGGACCCGGGGCTATAGGGGCCCAGCTTCCAACCCTATAGGGGGGCCAGGGACTCGGGGCTATAGGATTCCAGGCATTGGTCCTATAGGGGCCCCATGCATCGGGGGCTATAGGGGCCAAGGCGTATGGCCCTATAGGGGCCCAGGCATCTGGTGCTATAGGGCCCCATACACAGTCCCCATAGGGCCCCAGGCATCCAGGGCTATAGGGCCCCATGCAGAGCCCCTATAGGCCCCTGCACAGCCCCTATAGGCCCCACACAGCACCTATAGGGCCCCGGGGCTATAGGGCCCCACGCACAGCCCCTATAGGCCCCCCCCCCAGCCCCTATAGGGCCGCGGGGCTATAGGGCCCCATGCACAGACCCTATAGGCCCCCCCCAGCCCCTATAGGGCCCCGGGGCTATAGGGCCCCACGCACATCCCCTATAGGCCCCACACAGCCCCTATAGGGCCCCGGGGCTATAGGGCCCCACGCACATCCCCTATAGGCCCCACACAGCCCCTATAGGGCCGCGGGGCTATAGGGCCCCACGCACATCCCCTATAGGTCCCCCCCAGCCCCTATAGGGCCCTGGGGCTATAGGGCCCCACGCACAGCCCCTATAGGCCCCACACAGCCCCTATAGGGCCCCCCAGCCCCTATAGGGCCCCGGGGCTATAGGGCCCCACGCACAGACCCTATAGGTCCCCCCCAGCCCCTATAGGGCCCCGGGGCTATAGGGCCCCACGCACATCCCCTATAGGCCCCCCCAGCCCCTATAGGGCCCCACGCACATCCCCTATAGGCCCCCCCCAGCCCCTATAGGGCCCCGGGGCTATAGGGCCCCACGCACAGCCCCTATAGGCCCCCCCCAGCCCCTATAGGGCCCCGGGGCTATAGGGCCCCACGCACAGACCCTATAGGCCCCCCCCAGCCCCTATAGGGCCCCGGGGCTATAGGGCCCCACGCACAGCCCCTATAGGCCCCACACAGCACCTATAGGGTCCCGGGGCTATAGGGCCCCACGCACATCCCCTATAGGCCCCACACAGCACCTATAGGGCCCCGGGGCTATAGGGCCCCACGCACATCCCCTATAGGCCCCCCCCAGCCCCTATAGGGCCCCGGGGCTATAGGGCCCCACGCACAGCCCCTATAGGCCCCACACAGCACCTATAGGGCCCTGGGGCTATAGGGCCCCACGCACATCCCCTATAGGCCCCCTCAGCCCCTATAGGGCCCCGGGGCTATAGGGCCCCACGCACATCCCCTATAGGCCCCCCCAGCCCCTATAGGGCCCCGCCCGCGGCGCCTTCAGGATTTCCTGCGGGGTGGAGCCATTTTGGGGCCCCCCCGCGCCCTTCCCCCGCCAGCGCCATGAGGGTAAGCGCCACGCCCGGCCCCTATGGCCCCTATAGCCCCCATAGCCCCCCTACCCCCCATAGCCCCGCACGCCCGCGCCCCCCACGCCCCGACTCCCCCCCCCCCCCCCCCGCCTTGCCCTATAGCCCCGGGGCCGCTATAGGCACCAGGGGCCTCTCCCGGAAGCCAGCGTCCCGTTATAGGCGCCGATGCCCGGGGCCCCTATAGACCCCACGCCCGGGGCCCCTATAGCCCTGGGAGCCTGGGACCCCCCCCTCCCGCACCCCTGCGGCCCCTATAGGGCCAGATGCCTGGGTCCCCCCCGAACGCCTGGGTCCCCTATAGCCCGGACCCCTGCATCCCCTATAGCCCTGGATACCTTGGTCCCCTACAGCCCTGGATGCCTGGGTCCCCTATAGCTCCAGACCTCTGGGTCCCCTATAGGTCCAGATTCCTGGGTCCCCTATAGCCCTGGGTCCCCTATAGCCCCAGCCCTGTGTCCCCTATAGCCGTGTCCCCTATAGCCCCAGACCCCTGGGTCCCCTATAGCTCCAGATTCCTGGGTCCCCTATAGCCCCGGGTCCCCTATAGCCCCAGCACCAGGTCCCCTATAGCCCTGGGTCCCCTATAGCCCCAGCCCCGTGTCCCCTATAGCCCCGGGTCCCCTATAGCCCCAGCACCAGGTCTCCTATAGCCCTGTGTCCCCTATGGCCCCGTGTCCCCTATAGCCCTGGGTCCCCTATAGCCCTGGGTCCCCTATAGCCCGAGCCCTGTGTCCCCTATAGCCCCGGGTCCCCTATAGCCCCAGCACCAGGCCTCCTATAGCCCCGGGTCCCCTATAGCCCTGGGTCCCCTATGGCCCTGTGTCCCCTATAGCCCTGGGTCCCCTATAGCCCCGGGTCCCCTATAGCCCTGGGTTCCCTATAGCCCCAGCCCCGGGTCCCCTATAGCCCTGGGTTCCTGTGTCCCCTATAGCCCCAGCACCAGGTCCCCTATAGCTCCGGATTCCTGGGTCCCCTATAGCTCCGGGTCCCCCATAGCCCTGGGTCCCCTATAGCCCCAGCCCCGGGTCCCCTATAGCCCCGGGTCCCCTATAGCCCCAGCACCAGGCCTCCTATAGCCCCGGGTCCCCTATAGCCCTGGGTCCCCTATGGCCCTGTGTCCCCTATAGCCCTGGGTCCCCTATAGCCCCGGGTCCCCTATAGCCCTGGGTTCCCTATAGCCCCAGCCCCGGGTCCCCTATAGCCCTGGGTTCCTGTGTCCCCTATAGCCCCAGCACCAGGTCCCCTATAGCTCCGGATTCCTGGGTCCCCTATAGCTCCGGGTCCCCCATAGCCCTGGGTCCCCTATAGCCCCAGCCCCAGGTCCCCTATAGCCCTGGGTCCCCTATAGCCCCGTGTCCCCTATAGCCCCGTGTCCCCTATGGCCCCGTGTCCCCTATAGCCCCAGCTCCTGCTGCCCCTTTGGCTCCTGACCTTGACCTCGGCCTCGGCCTCGACCTTGACCTCGACCTTGACCTCGACCTTGACCCCGCCGCCCCCCGGCGGAGGCACCGCCCCCACCCCCGCGTCCCCTATAGCCCCCATAGGGACGGGCAGGGGGGGGCCGGCCTCGCCGCCGCCCACAGGCGCCTCCGGCCCAGGTGAGGAGGTGGGGGGACTGGTTTGTACTGGTTTATACTGGGAGGAGTGGTCTGTATCGGTCTGTACTGGTCCGTACTGGGAGCACTGGTCTGTACTGGCCTATACGGGTCTGTACTGTTCTGTACTGGTCTGTTCTGGCCTATACTGGTGCACACTGGTCTCTACTGGGAGCACTGGTCTGTACCAGCCTATACTGCTCTGTACTGGGAGCATTGGTCTGTACTGGCCTATACTGGTCTACACTGGTCTGTACTGGTCTGTACCAGCCTATACTGGTCTGTACTGGGAGCACTGGTCTGTACCAGCCTATACTGCTCTGTACTGGGAGCGCTGGTCTGTACCAGCCTATACTGGTCTATACCTGTCTGTACTGGTGTATACTGGGAGCACTGGTCTGTACTGGACTGTAAGGACCTATACTGGTCTGTACTGGCCTATACTGGTGTATACTGGGAGCACTGGTCTGTACTGGACTGTAAGGACCTATACTGGTCTGTACTGGTCTATACCGGTGTATACTGGGAGCACCAGTCTGTACTGGACTGTAAGGACCTATACTGGTCTGTACTGGTGTATACTGGTCTGTACTGGTCTATACTGGTGTATACTGGAAGCACTGGTCTGTACTGGTCTGAACTGGTCTGTACTGGTCCATACTGGGAGCTGTGTCCCCCCATGCCCCCGGTGAGTGACCCCGCCCCCACCCCGCAGGCGGGGGCGGGGCCACGCGGGGCGGGGCTCCAACAGGCCCCGCCCCCGGGCCGTGACGGGCGACCCCGCCCCCTTCTCCCCCCCCTCCCCCCCCCCCGCAGGGAATGATGGGAAACAGGAGGACCAGTTCTACTACGGTCAGCCACGCCCCCCCGACAAGCCCCGCCCCTTAAGCCCGCCCTTACCCAAGCCCCGCCCCTTAAGCCCCACCCACGACCCCGCCCCTCCCGCGAGCCCCGCCCCCGTCGCCCGCTCGTCGCGGCCCCGCCCCTTCTACAAACCCCGCCCACGCATCGCTGGCCACGCCCCCTCCCCAAGCCCCGCCCCCACCTTTACTGCCCCGAGGCACTGCCCCCTCCCAACCACGCCCCACCCCCAAACCACGCCCACCCCAAGCCCCGCCCCGCGGCCCCGCCCTGTCACCAAGCCCCGCCCCCTCGTGGCCACGCCCCTCTCTGACCCTGCCCCCTCTGGTCCCTTCCCCCCGCGGCCCCGCCCCTTCAAAGAGCCCCGCCCCCTCGTGGCCCCGCCCCTCGCGCCCCCACCCCTCTGACACCATCCCCGTGCCCCCGCCCCCTCTCACACCCCGCCCCCGGGCCCCCCCCCTCTCTGACCCCGCCCCGCTGACCCCGCCCCCGGCCCCGCCCCCAGACTACCCCTCCCTGCGGCGCTGGGGCCTGGTGGCAGCGGCCGCGCTCTTCGTCACCGGCATCGCCGTCATCGCCTGTGAGTGACGTCACCCGGCCCCGCCCCTCCCCGGCCCCGCCCCCCGGGCCCAGGCCCCGCCCCCACCGCTCCCCTCCCCCCCCCAGGTGGAAAATTCGGGGAGGCCCCGCGCTGCCGCCGCCGGAAGAGGAGGAAGTGAGGGCCCCCACGTGACCCCGCCCCCTCACGTGATCCCGCCCCCTCACGTGACCCCGCCCCCCCTCACGTGACCCTTCTCTCCCCTCCCCATCCAGCGCCTACGACATCGCCCAGCCCTGAGCCGGATTGGACGGGGGCGGGGCCACGCCCCGAAGCCCCGCCCCCCTCCCGCAGCCATTAAACGGCTGTGACGTCACCGAGGGGCGTGTCCTTTATTGAGGGGGCGTGGCCTCTCCCGGCACCGCCCCGGCGGCGGGCAGGGCCGTCTGGTAGATGACGATGGGCTGGGGGAGGGGGAGGGGGCGTGGTCAGCGCGGTGACGTAGCGCCCCCGCCCCGCCCCTCCCCGAGGCCCCGCCCCCACTCACCGCCCCGCCGCGCGCCGCCCCGCCCCTGGCGGCCGCCACCGCCCCCGTCACCGACAGCGCCGCCCCCGCCGCCGCTGACGTCATCAGGAGCGCCTGCGCCCCCAGCACCGCCCCCTGCGGGGGGAGGGGCGGCGAGGGGAGGGGGTGGGGTGGGGTGGGAGGGGGCGGGGCCGACCCACCCACAGCCCCCCCATAGCGCCCCATAGCCCCTCCCTGCCCCATGGCTGCCCCATAGCGCCCCATAGGCCCCTCCCAGCCCCATAGCTGCCCCCAGCCCCCAGCCCCATAGCTGCCCCATAGCCCCCATAGCCCCCCAGCCCCATAGCTGCCCCATAGGCCCCTCCCAGCCCCATAGCTGCCCCATAGCTGCCCCATAGCCCCCACAGCCCACCAGCCCCATAGCTGCCCCATAGCCCCCATAGCTGCCCCATAGCCCCCACAGCCCACCAGCCCCATAGCTGCCCCATAGCCCCCATAGCTGCCCCATAGCCCCCCCAGCCCCCAGCCCCATAGCTGCCCCATAGCCCCCATAGCCCCCCAGCCCCATAGCTGCCCCATAGCCCCCATAGCCGCCCCCGCCCCATAGCCCCCCTAGCCCCCATAGTGCCCCATAGGCCCCTCCCCGCCCCATAGCTCCCCTAGCGCCCCCTAGCCCCCCATAGCTGCCCCGTAGGCCCCTCCCTGCCCCATGGCTGCCCCATAGCGCCCCATAGGCCCCTCCCAGCCCCATAGCCCCCCCCAGCCCCCCAGCCCCATAGCTGCCCCATACCCACCAAACCCCCCCCCGCCCCATACCCCCCATAACCCCCATAGTGCCCCATAGGCCCCTCCCAGCCCCATAGCTCCCGTAGCGCCCCATAGCCCCCCATAGCTGCCCCATAGGCCCCTCCCAGCCCCATAGCTGCCCCATAGCTGCCCCATAGCCCCCACAGCCCACCAGCCCCATAGCTGCCCCATAGCCCCCATAGCTGCCCCATAGCCCCCCCAGCCCCCCCGCCCCCCAGCTGCCCCATAGCCCCCATAGCCCCCCAGCCCCAAACCTCCCCCATGCCCCCCATAGCTCCCCCATAGCCCCCATAGCCCCCCAGCCCCATAGCTGCCCCATAGGCCCCTCCCAGCCCCATAGCTGCCCCATAGCTGCCCCATAGCCCCCCCAGCCCCCCAGCCCCATAGCTGCCCCATACCCCCCATAGCCGCCCCCGCCCCATAGCCCCCATAGCCCCCATAGTGCCCCATAGGCCCCTCCCAGCCCCATAGCTCCCGTAGCGCCCCATAGCCCCCCATAGCTGCCCCATAGGCCCCTCCCAGCCCCATAGCTGCCCCATAGCCCCCATAGCTGCCCCATAGCCCCCACAGCCCACCAGCCCCATAGCTGCCCCATAGCCCCCATAGCTGCCCCATAGCCCCCCCAGCCCCCAGCCCCATAGCTGCCCCATAGCCCCCATAGCTGCCCCCTAGCCCCCATAGCCCCCCAGCCCCATAGCTGCCCCATAGCCCCCATAGCTGCCCCATAGCCCCCGTACCTCGGCGGCCGGCCCCATGCGGTGACATGTGGGGCAGCCGTGGGGCAGGAGCAGCCCCTGCAGCGCCAGCTCCAGGAAGGAGAAGATGGCGCCCAGCACCCCCAGCGCCAGCCCCGCCCGCGCCTGCGCCGCCGCGTCACCCAGTGTCACCCCGCGTCACCCCACACCACCCCGCACGTCACCCCGTGTCACCCCACATCACCCCACACCACCCCACGTCACCCCGTGTCACCCCCAGTGTCACCCCGCGTCACCCCACCCCACACCACCCCACGTCACCCCACGTGTCACCCCCAGTGTCACCCAGTGTCACCCAGTGTCACCCCACACCACCCCGTGTCACCCCACACCACCCCACGTCACCCCACGTGTCACCCCCAGTGTCACCCAGTGTCACCCCCAGTGTCACCCCGCGTCACCCCACACCACCCCACGTCACCCCCAATGTCACCCCGCGTCACCCTGTGTCACCCCCCTGTCACCCCACATCACCCCACATCTCCCCTCCATGTCACCCCGTGTCACCCCACATCACCCCGCGTCACCCCCAATGTCAACCCCACATCACCCCTCCATGTCACCCCATCGCCCCATGTGTCACCCAATGTCACCCCACGTCACCCCCATCACCCCACATCTCCCCTCCGTGTCACCCCGTCACCCTGCGTCACCCCACGTGTCACCCTGCGTCACCCCCGTCACCCAGTGGCACCCCCACGTCACCCCCGTGTCACCCCCACGTCACCCCATGTCACCCCGTGTCACCCCCCCGTGTCACCCAATGTCACCCCACATCACCTCAGTGTCACCCCACATCACCCCGTGTCACCCCCGTGTCACCCCCTTGTCATTCCCATGTCACCCTTTGTCACCCCCGTCACCCCGTGTCCCCCCCAATGTCACCCAATGTCACCCCACATCACCCCCCTGTCACCCTGTGTCACCCAATGTCACCCCCACGTCACCCCGTGTCAACCCCCCAGGTCACCCTTTGTCACCCCCGTCACCCCATGCCACCCCCCGCACGTCACCCCCACGTCACCCCCCGCCCCCCCGGCCCCGCCCCCGCCGCTCACCCGCCCCACCGAGGGGCTCTGCGCCACCGCCACCAGCACGGCCCCCGACACCATCAGCTGGGGGGCTGCGGTCACCGGCTGCCCCATAACCCCGCCCCATAACCCCGCCCCATAACCCCGCCCCATAACCCCCCGCCCCATAACCCCGCCCCATACCCCCGCCCCATAACCCCGCCCCATACCCCCGCCCCATACCCCCGCCCCATAACCCCCCGCCCCATAACCCCCCGCACCATAACCCCGCACCATAACCCCTGCCCCACAACCCCCCGCCCCATAACCACCCCCTGCCCCGTAACTGCCCCATAACCCCCCGCCCCATAACCACCCCCTGCCCCATAACCCCCTGCCCCACAACCACCCCCTGCCCCATAACTGCCCCATAACCCCTGCCCCATAACCCCCTGCCCCATAACCACCCCCTGCCCCATAACCCCCCGCCCCGTAACCACCCCCCTGCCCCATAACCACCCCCTGCCCCATAACCCCCTGCCCCATAACCACCCCTGCCCCATAACCACCCCCCTGCCCCATAACCCCCCTGCCCCATAACCCCCTGCCCCATAACCACCCCCCTGCCCCATAACCCCCCTGCCCCATAACCCCCTGCCCCATAACCACCCCTGCCCCGTAACTGCCCCATAACCCCCCTGCCCCACAACCACCCCCTGCCCCATACCTGCCCCATAACCCCCCTGCCCCATAACCACCCCCCTGCCCCATAACCCCCTGCCCCATACCTGCCCCATAACCACCCCCCTGCCCCATAACCCCCCGCCCCATAACCACCCCCCGCCCCATAACCCCCTGCCCCATAACCACCCCTGCCCCATAACCACCCCCTGCCCCATAACCCCCTGCCCCATAACCACCCCTGCCCCATAACCACCCCCCTGCCCCATAACCCCCCTGCCCCATAACCCCCTGCCCCATAACCACCCCTGCCCCGTAACTGCCCCATAACCCCCCTGCCCCACAACCACCCCCTGCCCCATACCTGCCCCATAACCCCCCTGCCCCATAACCACCCCCCTGCCCCATAACCCCCCTGCCCCATAACCCCCTGCCCCATAACCACCCCCCTGCCCCATAACCCCCCTGCCCCATAACCACCCCTGCCCCATACCTGCCCCATAACCACCCCCCTGCCCCATAACCCCCCTGCCCCATAACCCCCCCGCCCCATAACCACCCCCTGCCCCATAACCACCCCCCTGCCCCATAACCCCCCGCCCCATAACCACCCCCCGCCCCATACCCGCCCCATACCCGCCCCATAACCCCCCGCCCCATAACCCCCCGCCCCCCAAGCGCCCCTCCCCCCTCACCATGGCGCCGGCGCCCAGGGGGGCCCCGAGCTGGGCCCCCAGCGGCTCCCCCAGCGCCAGCAGCAGGGCCCCGCCCAGCGCCACCTGCAGCGCCCCCAGCAGCGCCTGCGTCACCTGGGGGCGGGGCCGCGTCGGGGCGGGGCCGAGCAACGCCCCTCCCCCCATCCCCCTACTCCCCCCTTACTCCTCCCCTACTCCCCCCCTACTCCCTCCCCACTCCCCACTTACTCCCCCCTACTCCTCCCTTACTCCCCCTTTACTCCTCCCCTACTCCCCCATTAGTGCCCCCTTACTCCCCCCCTACTCCTCCCTTACTCCTCCCCTTCTCCCCCTTATTCCCCCCTTACTCCTCCTCTACTCCCCCTACTCCTCCCCTACTCCTCCTCTACTTCCCCCTTACTCCCCCCTACTCCCCCTACTCCTCCCCTTCTCCCCCTACTCCCCTTACTCCTCCCCTTCTCCCCCTTACTCCTCCCCTACTCCTCCTCTTCTTCCCCCTTACTCCCCCTACTCCCCCTACTCCCCCCCTACTCCTCCTCTTCTTCCCCCTTACTCCTCCCCTACTCCTCCCCTACTCCCCGCTTGCTCCCCTCCTACTCCCTCCCCACTCACTCCCTTACTCCCCCCTTACTCCCCTTTACTCCTCCCCTACTCTCCCCCTACTCCCCCCTTACTCCCCCTTACTCCTCCCCTACTCCTCCCCTACTCCCCTCTTATTACCCTCTTACTCCCCCCACTCACCCCCTTACTCCCCCTTACTTCTCCCCTACTCCCCTCTACTCCCCCCTACTCCTCCCCTTCTCCCCACTTATTCCCCCCTTACTCCCCCTACTCCCTCTACACCTCCCTTACTACTCCGCTACTCCCCCCCTTACTCCCCCATTAGTGCCCCCTTACTCCCCTCCTACTCCTTCCCCACTCCCCCTCTTACTCCCGCCCTACTCCCCCTTACTTCTCCCCTACTCCCCCCTACTCTCCCCTTACTCCTCACTTACTACTCCCATACTCCCTCTTACTCCCTCCTTACTCCCCCTACTCCTCCCCTACTCCCCCTACTCCTCCCCTACTCTCCCCTTACTCCTCCCTTACTACTCCCCTATTCCTCCCCTACTCCCCCTTTACTCCCCCTACTGACCCCCTACTCCTCCCCTACTCACCCCCTACTCACCCCACACCCCTCCTCACCCCTCACTCCTACTCACCCCCCCCACCCCCTACTCCCCCCTTACTCCCTCCCTACTCACCCCACACCCCTCCTCACCCCCTCCTCACCCCCTACTCCTCCCCTACTCACCCCCTACTCCCCCCTTACTCCCCCCTACTCCCCCCACACCCCTACTCATGCCCTACTCCCCCTTACTCCTCCCCTACTCACCCCACACCCCTCCTCACCCCCTACTCACCCCCTCCTCCTCCCCTACTCACCCCCTCCTCCTCCCCTACTCACCCCCTACTCCCCCCTTACGCCTCCCCTACTCACCCCACACCCCTCCTCACCCCCTACTCACCCCCTCCTCCTCCCCTACTCACCCCCTACTCCCCCTTACGCCTCCCCTACTCACCCCCCTCCTCACCCCCTACTCACCCCCTCCTCCTCCCCTACTCACCCCACACCCCTACTGACCCCCTACTCCTCCCCTACTCACCCCCTACTCACCCCACACCCCTACTCACCCCCTCCTCACCCCCTACTCCTTCCCTACTCACCCCCTACTCCCCCCTTACTCCCTCCCTACTCACCCCACACCCCTCCTCACCCCCTACTCCTACTCACCCCCCCCCCTCACCCCGTACTCCCCCCTTACTCCCTCCCTACTCACCCCACACCCCTACTCACCCCCTACTCTCCCCTTACTCCTACTCACCCCCCTTCCGCTCCCCCCCCACCCCCCCCCCACTCCCCCCCCCCTCCCTCCCCCCTCCCCCCCCGCGGTGGGGGAGGGGCGCCTACTCCCCGGTTACTCCTCACTTACTCCCAGGGCGAGGGGCTCCCCCCACGCCCGCCGGCTCCGGGCCTCGGCGGGGGGAGGGGCCCCGGGCTGGGACCCCCCCGGGACGATGCGGGTCAGCAGCACCACCCCCTCCATCGCCCTGGGGGGGGAGGGGGGGGGGAGGGGTCACCCGCGCGCCTGCGACCCCCTCCCCCACCCCCCCCCGCTTCCCAGTCCTCCCAGTCCTCCCAGTTACCTCCTCGCCGCCGCCGGCCTTACCCGCCCGCAGCCGCGGACCTTTGACCTTGAACCCCCCCCCCCCCCCCCCCCCCGCCCCAAAACCCCTCCCCCCCCCCCAAACCCCTCCCCCCCCCCCGGCACCCGGCCAGCCCCTCCCCCACCCCCAGGCCTCCGGGCGCGGAAATAACGAATTTCAATCCGTTTTATTCCGGAATTTTTCCCTTTTTTTTTTTTTTTTTTAAGAATTTGGGGCCTCCAGAAGGGATTCGGCGTTTGGGGGTCAAACCCCGCCCTTTTGGGGCCAAAACCCCCCATTTTGGGTCAAACCCCGCCATTTTGGGGCCAAAACCCCACATTTTGGGGTCAAACCCCGCCATTTTGGGGCCAAAATCCCCCATTTTGGGGTCAAACCCCCATTTTTGGGTCAAACTCCTCCATTTTGGGGTCAAACCCTGCCATTTTGAGGTCAAACTCCCCCATTTTGGGGTCACCCACCCCCATTTTGGGGCCAAAATCCCCCATTTTGTGTCAAACCCCGCCATTTTGGGGCCAAAATCCCCCATTTTGGGGTCAAAAACTCCCCCATTTTGGGGTCACCCACCCCCATTTTGGGGCCAAAATCCCCCATTTTGTGTCAAACCCCGCCATTTTGGGGTCAAAAATCCCCCATTTTGGGTCAAACCCCGCCCCCTTTGGGGCCAAAACCCCCCATTTTGGGGTCAAACCCCGCCATTTCGGGGTCAAACCCCGCCATTTTGGGGCCAAAACCCGCCATTTTGGGTCAAACCCCGCCATTTTGGGGCCAAAACCCCCCATTTTGGGTCAAACCCCGCCCTTTGGGGGCCAAACACCCCATTTTGGGGTCAAACTCCCCTCTTTTTGGGGTCACCCACCCCCATTTTGGGGCCAAAACCCCCCATTTTGGGACAATCCCCGCCATTTTGGGGCCAAAATCCCCCATTTTGGGGTCAAACCCCCATTTTTGGGTCAAACTCCTCCATTTTGAGGTCAAACTCCCCCATTTTGGGGTCACCCACCCCCATTTTGGGGCCAAAATCCCCCATTTTGTGTCAAACCCCGCCATTTTGGGGCCAAAACCCCCCATTTTGGGTCAAACCCCACCATTTTGGGTCAAACCCCGCCCTTTTGGGGCCAAAATCCCCCATTTTGGGGTCAAACCCCCATTTTTGGGTCAAACTCCTCCATTTTGAGGCCAAATTCCCAATTTCTGGGTCAAACTCCTCCAGTTTGGGGTCAAACCCCGCCATTTTGGGGTCAAACTCCCATTTTGGGGCCAAATTCCCAATTTCTGGGTCAACCCCCCCCATTTTGGGTCAAACCCCGCCATTTTGAGGTCAAACTCCCCCATTTTGGGGTCAGCCTCCTCCATTTTAGGGCCAAAATCCCCCTTTTTGGGTCAAATCCCGCCATTTTGGGGTCACCCACCCCCATTTTGGGGACAAAATCCCCCATTTTGGGTCAAACCCTCAATTTTGGGGTCAAACTCCTCCATTTTGGGGTCAACCTCCCCCATTTTGGGGCCCAAACCCCCCATTTTGGGTCAAACCCCACCATTTTCGGTCAAACTCCTCCAGTTTGGGGTCAACCCCCCCTTTTTGGGGTCAAACTCCTCCATTTTGGCGTCAAACCCCCAATTTTGGGGTCAAACCCCACCATTTTGGGGTTAAACTCCCCCATTTTGGGGTCAAACTCCCCATTTTTGGGCCAGGAATCCGTTTTTCTTCTTCAAAAACCCCCATTTTTGGGTCAAAGCCAGGTTTCATCACCGCAAGTTTTTTGGATCCGGTTTTGGGCTGAGAAAAGCTGGGTTTGGGCCAAAAGCCGCTTTGGGGCCAAAATCCATTCGCGGGGGGAGGGGGAAAGCCCCATTTTGGGTCCAAAAGTCACTATTTTAGATCGAAAAAGCCCTTTATTTGGGGTCGAACCCTGGTTTTTGGTCACGATGCCGTTTTGGGTCTAAAAATCGCAATTTTGGTTCAAAAAGGTGCATTTTTTGGGGGGGACTGAACTCTGATTTTCAAGCACAACACCGTTTTGGGTCTAAAAATCACAATTTCGGTTCAAAAAGGTACATTTTTTGGGGGGACCAAACTCTGATCTTCAACAACAGCAACATTTTGGGTCTAAAAATCGCAATTTTGGCTCAAAAAAGCCCATTTTTGGGGGGACCAAACTCTGATTTTCAACGACAACACCGTTTTGGGTCTAAAAGTTGTAATTTTGGTTCAAAAAGGCCGGTTTGGGGGGGTGGGGGGGGGGCAAAGGCTGTTTTTTGAGACCGCGAGGCCATTTTGGGTCGAAAAATCGTTATTTTGGGTCAAAGCGCCCCGGTTTTGGCGGGGGCGAAGGCTGGTTTTCAGCCACCGTTTCGGGGCTAAAAGCAGCGGTTTTGGGGTTTGGGGCCGCCGCCCCCCCCCACCAACGCCACTCGGGGCCCCCCCAGGGTGACGATGGCCGGGGGGGGCCAGATGATGTAAGTGGTGGTGGTTGGGAGCGGCGGTGACGTCATCGGCGATGTCATCGGCGGGCAGGCGGCCTGCGAGGCGAGGCGTCAGCAAACCGCCCCAAAAAACCCCGAATCCGCCCCAAAAAACCCAAGGACGGGACCTACCTGGGGTGGGGGAGGGGATTTCGTCCGGGGGTCGCGGCGGCGCCGGTGACCCCGACCTTGACCTCGACCTTGACCCCGGCCCCGGCAGCGGCAGCGGCAGAGCCGCCCCATGGAGCTGCGCCCCCAAAGCCCGTCACCGAAACCCGAGGGGGACGCCCCAAACCCCGCGCCGCCCCCAAGTGCCCCCAAATGTCCCCAAACTGCCCCGAATGCCCCCAAAATGGCCCCCAAAAGGCCCCAAATGACCCCAAAATGGCCCCAAATGCCCCCAAAATGGCCCCCAATGGCCCCAAAATGGCCCCCAAAAGGCCCCAAATGACCCAAAAATGGCCCCAAATGCCCCCAAAATAAGACCAAATAACCCCAAAATGCCCCCAGTTGCCCCCAGTTGCCCCCAAATGCCCCCAGAATGCCCCAAATGCCCCCAAACTGCCCCAAATGCCCCCAAAATGTCCCCAAATGTCCCCAAAATAAGACCAAATAAGCCCAAAATGCCCCCAGTTGCCCCCCAAAAGGCCCCGAGTGCCCCCAAAATGCCCCAAATGACCCCAAACTGCCCCAAATGCCCCCAAAATGTCCCCAAATGTCCCCAAAATGTGCCCAAATGCCCCCAAACTGCCCCAAATGACCCCAAAATGTCCCCCAAAATGCCCCAAAAGACCCCAAAATGTCCCCAAATGCCCCCAAACTGCCCCAAATGACCCCAAAATAAGACCAAATAAGCCCAAAATCCCCCCAAATGCCCCCCAAATCCCCCAAATGGCCTCAAAATACCCCAAATGCCCCCAAAAGAAGCCCAAATAAGCCCAAAATCCCCCCAAAATGCCCCCAAAATGCCCCAAGTGACCGCAAAATAAACCCAAATAAACCCAAAATGCCCTCAAAATGCCCCAAACGACCCCCAAAGAACCCCAAATAACCCCAAAATGCCCCAAAATAACCCGAAAATAATTAGAAACGGACCCCAAAACACCCCCAAATGCCCCAAAACACCCCAAAATGGCCCAAAACACCCCAAAATGGCCCCCAAGCCCCTCAAATGGCCCAAAATGCCCCAAATTGCCCCCAAAGTGCCCCAAATATCCCGAATCAGCCCCAAACACCCCAAAACGCCCTCAAAAACCCCCAAAATACACCGAAAACAGCCTGAAACACCCCGAATCTCCCCCAAACACCCCCAAAATGCCCCGAATCACCCCAAAACACCCCCCAAACGCCCCCAACCACCCCCAACCACCCCAAGTTCCCCCCCAAACCCCCAGATTACCTCAAAACACCCCAAAACGCCCCCAAACACCCCTCAAAAACCCCAAACACCCCCAAATTACCTCAAAACGCCCCGAATCACCCCAAAACGCCCCCAAACACCCCCAAAATACACCCAAAACGCCCCCGAACCGCCCCAAAACGCCCCGAATCACCCCAAAACACCCCCAAAATGCCCCCAACCCTCCCAACCCCCCCAAACACCCCCAAATTACCTCAAAACGCCCCGAATCACCCCAAAACACTCCCAAACACCCCAAAACCCCCCACGTTCTCCCCAAATGTGCCCAAATCGCCTCAAATCACCCCTAAACACCCCCAAACGCCCCAAATCACCCCAAAAACACCCCAAAATGCCCCGAACCACCCCTAAAACGCTCCAAAACGCCCTGAATCACCCCAAAACGCCCCCAAGCGCCCCCAAACGCCCCAAATCACCCACGAACACCCCAAAATACACCCCAAAACGCCCGAAAGTGCCCCGAAACACCCCCAAAACGCCCCGAATCACCCCCAAACGCCCCCAAAACGCCCCCAAATGCCCTGAATCCCCCCAAAACGCCCCCAAACGCCCCCAAACGCCTCGAACCACCCCTAAAACGCCCCAAAATGCCCCGAATCACCCCAAAACGCCTCCAAGCGCCCCCAATCACCCCCAAAACACCCCCAAAACACCCCCAAAACACCCCAAAATGCCCCGAATCCCCCCAACACCCCCAAAACGCCCCCAAACGCCCGAATCTCCCCAAAACACCCCCAAAACGCCCCCAAACACCCCGAATCACCCCCAAAACACCCCCAAAATACAGCCCCAAACGCCCCCAAACACCCAGAATCACCCCCCAAACAGCCCCAAAACACCCCAAAACGCCCCGAATCCCCCCAAAACACCCCCAAAATACACACCAAAACGCCCCCAAACCACCTCAGAACGCCCCGAATCCCCCCAAACACACCCAGACACCCCCAAAACACCCCAAAATGCCCCGAATCCCCCCCAAACAACCCCAAACGCCCCCAAACGCCTGAATCTCCCCAAAATACCCCCAAAATACACCCCAAAACGCCCCAAAACACCCCAAAACACACCCCAAAACGCCCCCAAACGCCCCCAAAGCACCTCAAAACACCCCCAAAATACACCCCCAAACGCCCTCAAACGCCCCGAATCACCCCCAAACACCCCCAAACACCCCCAAAACACCTCAAAACGCCCTGAATCACCCCCAAACACCCCAAAACGCCCCGAATCACCCCCAAAACACCTCAAAACACCCCCAAAATACACCCCAAAATGCCCCCAAACGCCCCGAATCACCCCGAATCACCCCCAAACACCTCAAAACCCCCCCAACCACCCCCAAAACGCCCCCCAACGCCCCCCCTTTTTGCCTGATTCGGGCAGGTTTGGCCCCAAAGCGGCGGCGGCCCCGAGCTGGGGCCAGGCGGGGGGAGGGGGCGGTTTTAGGGGTGCGGGGCCGGGGGGAGGGGCCCCCCCCAAACTCCACCCCCCTCATTGCACCCCCAAACCCTGTAATTGAGCCCCCAAACCCCCCATCGAGCCCCCAAAACCGGTTGGGGCACCCCAAAACCCGGCCCTGAACCCCCAAACCCTGTAATTGCGCCCCAAAACCGGTTGGGGCACCCCAAAACCCCGCCCTGAACCCCAAAACCCTTTAATTGCGCCCCAAAACCGGTTGAGGCACCCCGAAACCCGGCCCCGAACCCCAAAACCGGTCGGGGCACCCCAAAACCCAGTCACTGAACCCCAAAACCCTGTAATTGCGCCCCAAAACCGGTCCGCGCACCCCAAAACCCGGCCCTGAACCCCAAAACCAGGACATTGAACCCCAAAACCGGTTGGGGCACCCCAAAACCCGGCCCCGAACCCGAAAATAGCTCAGGGCACCCCAAAACCCAGTCACTGAACCCCAAAACCCTGTAATTGCCCCCCAAAACCCCACCCCGAACCCCAAAACCCTGTAATTGAACCCCAAAACCGGTCGGGGCACCCCAAAACCCCGCCCCGAACCCCAAAACCAGGACATTGAACCCCAAAACAGCTCCGGGCACCCCAAAACCTCGCCCTGAACCCCAAAACCCTTTAATTGCCCCCCAAAACCGGTTGAGGCACCCCGAAACCCGGCCCCGAACCCCAAAACCGGTCGGGGCACCCCAAAACCCAGTCACTGAACCCCAAAACCCTGTAATTGAACCCCCAAACCCCGCCCCGAACCCCAAAACCAGGACATTGAACCCCAAAACCGGTTGGGGCACCCCAAAACCGGGCCCCGAACCCGAAAATAGCTCAGGGCACCCCAAAACCCAGTCACTGAACCCCAAAACCCTGTAATTGCCCCCCAAAACCCCACCCCGAACCCCAAAGCCCCGCCCCGAACCCCCAAACCCCGGGAATGGCCCCCCCAAAGGGGTGGGGCCCTCCCAAAGCCCCGCCCCGAACCCCCCAAACCCTGTAATGGCCCCCCCAAAGGGGGCGGGGCCCTCCCAAAGCCCCGCCCCGAGACCCCAAAACCCGGGAAAGGCCCCCCCAAAGGGGGCGGGGCCCTCCCAAAGCCCCGCCCCGAACCCCCCCAACCCTGTAATGGCCCCCCAAAGGGGGCGGGGCCCTCCCAAAGCCCCGCCCCGAACCCCCCAACCCTGTAATGGCCCCCCCCCCAAAGGGGGCGGCCCCCTCCAAAAGCCCCGCCCCGAACCCCCCAAACCCTGTAATGGCCCCCCCAAAGGGGGCGGGGCCCTCCCAAAGCCCCGCCCCGAGACCCCAAAACCCGGGAATTGCGCCCCAAACCCGGGGGGGGGGGGGGGGGGCCGCGCAAACCCCGCCCCCGCCCCCCCCCCCCCCCCCCGCCCCCCCCCCGCCCCCAACCCCCCCCCCCCAACCCCGCAATCGCGCCCCAAAACCGGTCGGGGCGCCCGCCCATGGCGTCAGCGCGTGACGTCACCGAGGAAGGCGGGGCCGGGGCGGCTCATTTGCGTGCCGCTCATTTGCATACCGCGGGGTTCTCCCCCTCCTCCGCGCGCCGCTCATTTGCATGCCGCTCATTTGCATGCCGTGTCGGCAGGGTTTATTTGCATATGGCCTCATTTGCATATTGGCACATCTGACGTCGTGGGGACATTTGCATATCCGTGCAAAATCTGCATGTCGCACGCCCGCGTGGCTCATTTGCATACCGGGACATTTACATATTGCTCGTGGTGGCATGCGGTCGCATTTGCATATTGCTCATTTGCATGGCGCGCGCGAAGGGGGGGGGAGGGGAGGGGACCGGTGACATTTGCATAAAGCTCATTTACATGAAGTCCGTTGGCGCCGAGCTCATTTGCATAAAGTCCATTTGCATAAAGTCCGTTTGCAGGGCGCGTGGAGGGGGGGTCCCTCATTTGCATGCGGCTCATTTGCATGCCCCGCCCCGGGCGGGCACGCGCTCGTTTGCACGCCACGCGCTCGCGACGCCGCTCGTTTGCACGCCGCTCATTTGCATGCCCCGCCCCTTCGCAGGCCGCTTTTGCACGCCCGCGCTTGCACACCCGCACCTCGCACGCTGCTTTGCACCCCCGCACCTGCACCCCGTGCATTGCACAGCCGTTTGCACGCCCATATTTGCACACCGATGCATTGCACCTCCCTCTGCACGCCTGCATTTGCACAGCCGTTTGCACGCCCACATTTGCACACCGACGCATTGCACCTCCCTTTGCACGCCCGTGCTTGCACCCCCGTGCATTGCACGTGTGTGCACACCGACGCATTGCACCTCCCTTTGCACGCCCGTGCTTGCACACTGATGCATTGCACCTCCCTTTGCACGCCTGCACTTGCACTCCTGCACCTCGCACGCTGCTTTGCACCCCCGCACCTGCACCCCCCTGCATTGCACCCGCGTTTGCACACCCGTGCCTGCACACTGATGCGTTGCACCTCGCTTTGCCCCCCCTGCATTTGCACAGCCGTTTGCACGCCCATATTTGCACACCGATGCATTGCACCTCCCTCTGCACGCCTGCATTTGCACCCCCGTGCATTGCACAGCCGTTTGCACGCCCATATTTGCACACTGATGCATTGCACCTCCCTTTGCACGCCAGCATTTGCACCCCCTGCATTTGCACAGCCGTTTGCACGCCCACATTTGCACACCGATGCATTGCACCTCCCTTTGCACGCCCGTGCTTGCACACCGATGCATTCCACCTCCCTTTGCACGCCCGCGCTTGCACCCCCGCACCTCGCACGCTGCTCTGCACCCCCGCACCTGCACCCCCCTGCATTGCACCCCCGTTTGCACCCCCCCCCCCCCGTTTGCACGCCCGCGCCCGATTTCGGGGGGTTTCACCCCAAACCCCAAGGATAAAAGGGGGGGTGGGGGTGGGGGTGGGGGAGGGGCGCCCGCCGGGGCGTTTTATTCCCCTCCCCCCCGCCCCCCCCCCCAAAATATTGAAAGCGGCTTCTGCCCATGCAAAGTGCGGCCCCTCCCCCCCCCCCGGTGGGGGAGGGGTCCCGGAGGGGGAGGGCGCCCCCCCCCCCCCCCAAATAAATACAGGGTGGAAAGTGGGGGGAGGGGGTGGCTTTAAGACCGCGGGTTCTCCCTGGGAGCACCCATGGGTGCTGGGGAGGGATGGGGGGGTTATGGGGGGATGGGGGGGATGGGGGCTCCCCAGCAGCACCCATGGATGCTGGGGGGATGGGGGGATGGGGGCTCCCCAGCAGCACCCATGGGTGCTGGGGGGGATGGGGGGATGGGGGGCTTATGGGGGGATGGGGGGATGGGGGCTCCCCAGCAGCACCCATGGGTGCTGGGGGGGATGGGGGGGTTATGGGGGGCTTATGGGGGGATGGGGGGGATGGGGGCTCCCCAGCAGCACCCATGGGTGCTGGGGGGGATGGGGGGGATGGGGGGGTTATGGGGGGATTGGGGGGGGATGGGGACTCCCCAGCAGCACCCATGGGCGCTGGGGGGATGGGGGGATGGGGGGGTTATGGGGGGGGGATGGGGGCTCCCCAGCAGCACCCATGGGTGCTACTCGGCCACCTGCACCCCCGCGCAGTTCTCCTTGCTCTCCGAGGTGATGGCCAGGTACTCCGAGCTGGGGGGCAGCGGGGTTGGGGGCACCCACGGACCCCCAGCACCCATAGCCCCCCCCCCCAGCACCCATGGACCCCCCCAGCACCCCCGGACCCCCCAGCACCCCCAGACCCCCCACCCCCCAGCTCTAGGCACCCCCATGCCCCGCCCCCACCCCCCTGCACCCCCCGACCCCCTGGGCACCCCCCTATAGCACCCCCTATGCCCCCCATCCCCCCCCCCCCCCAGCACTCTCTGGAACCCCCATCCCCCCATGCCCCCCCACCCCCCTATACCATTCCCTATACCCCCATACCCCCTATAGCACCCCCCATACCCCCCTATTACCCCCCATACCCCCCTATAGCACCCCCATACCCCCCTATAGCACCCCCCATAACCCCCATACAGCACCCCCATACCCCCATAGCACTCTATATACCCCCATACCCCCCTATAGCACCCCCATACCCCCCATTACCCCCCATACCCCCCTATAGCACTCCATATACCCCCCGTACCCCCCTATAGCACCCCCCATACCCCCTATAGCACCCCCCATAGCCCCCTATTACTCCCCATACCCCCCTATAGCACTCCCCATACCCCCCGTACTCCCTATAGCACCCCCCATACCCCCCTATAGCACCCCCCATACCCCCTATTACCCCCCATACTCCCATAGCACTCCATATACCCCCCATACCCTCCTATAGCACCCCCATACCCCCCTATAGCACTCCACATACCCCCCATAGCCCCCCTATTACCCCCCATACCCCCCATACCACCCCCATACCCCCCTATAGCACTCCCTATAGCCCCCATAGCCCCCTATTACCCCCATACCCCCCATATACCCCCCATACCCCCTATAGCACCCCCCATACCCCCCATTACCGCCCATACCCCCCTATAGCACTCCATATACCCCCCATACTCCCTATAGCACCCCCATACCCCCCTATACCACTCCATATACCCCCCGTACCCCCCTATAGCACCCCCCGTACCCCCCATACCCCCCTATTACTCCCCATACCCCCCTATAGCACCCCCATACCCCCCTATAGCACTCCATATACCCCCCATACCCCCGTATAGCACCCCCATACCCCCTATAGCACTCCCCATACCCCCTATTACTCCCCATACCCCCCTATAGCACCCCCCATACCCCCTATAGCACCCCCCATACCCCCTATTACTCCCCATACCCCCTATAGCACTCCATATACCCCCCATACCCCCCTATAGCACCCCCCGTACCCCCTATAGCACCCCCCATACCCCCCTATTACTCCCCATACCCCCCTATAGCACTCCATATACCCCCCATACCCCCCTATAGCACCCCCCATACCCCCTATAGCACCCCCCATACCCCCCTAATACTCCCCATACCCCCCTATAGCACCCCCCATACCCCCTATAGCACCCCCCCTACCCCCCTATTACTCCCCATACCCCCCTATAGCACTCCATATACCCCCCATACCCCCCTATAGCACCCCCCGTACCCCCTATAGCACCCCCCATACCCCCTATTACTCCCCATACCCCCCTATAGCACTCCATATACCCCCCATACCCCCCTATAGCACCCCCCGTACCCCCTATAGCACCCCCCATACCCCCTAATACTCCCCATACCCCCCTATAGCACTCCATATACCCCCCATACCCCCCTATAGCACTCCATATACCCCCCGTACCCCCCTATAGCACCCCCCCATCCCCCCCCCGCAGCCCCGCCCCCCCCCCCCCCCCACTCACGCGCTGTCGGGGGGCGGGGCGGCGGCCGCCACCTTGCGGTAGCAGTAGAGCATCTCGGCGGCCAGCCAGAGCGTCAGCACCACGATCAGGACGTACATCAGCACCTCCGACACCACCGAGGCCAGGTCCCGCCGCGCTGCCGGGCCCGGGACTCGAACCCGCGCCTCCCCGCACCCGGACACGCCCCCCGCGCCGAGCCACGCCCCTACACCCCACCCCAACCCCACCCCCCGCCCCGCCGCGCTACCGGGCCCGGGACTCGAACCCGCGGCTCCCCGCACCCAGTCACGACCCCCCCCCCCCCGCCGGGCCCGGGACTCGAACCCGCGCCTCCCCGCACCAGGACACGCCCCCCACGCCGAGCCACGCCCACCGCCCCCCACCGCCCCGCCGGGCCCGGGACTCGAACCCGCGGCTCCCCCCGCAACCCCGCCGCAAGCCACGCCCCCGCCGCCGTGCCAAACCACGCCCCCGCCGCCGTACCGACACCAGATCCCCCCCCCCCCGCGCACCTGTGTGGCCACGCCCCCCGGCTAAACTACGCCACGCCCACTCCAGCCACGCCCCTGCCTGAACCCCGCCCCCTCAGAGCCCCTTCTTAACCCATGGACCACAGCCCCGCCCAACCCAAGCCCCGCCCTCTCCAAGCTACACCCCCCGCCTAAGCCCTGCCCCCCTCAGAGCCCCACTTCCCCATCCCAAACCCCGCCCCGCCCCTCTTAAGCTCCACCCCCTGACCAAACCCCACCCCCTCGAGGCTCCTCCTTACCCCACAACCCCAAGCCCCGCCCCCTGCCTAAGCCCCGCCCTCTCAGAGCCCCCTCTTCCCCATAACTCTCCCCATCCTCAGGCCCCGCCCAGCCCCCCCCTTCCGAACTCCACCCCCGACCCACGCCCCCAAGCCACGCCCCTGCAAGCACCGCCCCGTCTAAGCCCCGCCCCCTCAGAGCCCCCTCTTCCCTATCCCCAAGCCACTGCCCCTCCCCAAGCCCCACCCCTTCCAAACTCCACCCTCCAAGCCCCGCTCCTTTCCAAGCCCCTCCAGAAGCCCCGCCCCTTGTCTAAGCCCCGCCCCCTCAGAGCCCCCTGTTCCCCATCCCCTGCCCCATCCCCAAGCCCCCGCCTCTCCCCAAGCCCCACCCCTTCCAAACTCCATCCTCCGAGCCACGCCCCCTACAGGCCACGCCCCTACAAAGCCACGCCCCTACCCAAACCCCACCCCACAAGCTCCACCCCCTCCAATCCCCCTCTTCCCCCAACTCTCCCCATCCCAGAGCCCTCGCCCCTCCCCAAGGCCCGCCCCCAGGCCCCACCCTCCCCAAGCCCCACCCCATCCAAACCCCACCCCTCCAAGCCACGCCCGCTCCAAGCCCCACCCCCGCCTAAGCCCCGCCTCCTCCAACCCCCTCTTCCCCATAACTCTCCCCATCCCCAAGCCCCCTCCCCTCCCTGAGACACATCCAAGCCCCGCCCCTCCTGCCCACGCCCCCTACAAGCCACGCCCCTACCTAAACCACACCCCCGTCTAAGCCCCACCCCCTCAGAGCCCCCTCTTCCCCCAACTCTCCCCCTGCCTAAGCCCCACCCCCTCCCCAAGCCCCACCTCTTCCAAGCCACGCCCCTACAAGCCACACCCCTACCCCAACCCCACCCCCGCCTAAGCCCCGCCCCCTCCGAGCCCCCTCTTCCCCCAACTCTCCCCATCCTCAAGCCCCACCCCCTCCCCAAGCCCCACCTCTTCCAAGCCCCGCCCCCTACAAGCCCCGCCCCCACCCAAACCCCACCCCCGCCTAAGCCCCACCCCCTCTGAGCCCCCTCTTCCCCCAACTCTCCCCATCCCCAAGCCCCCACCCCTCCCCAAGCCCCACCCCTTCCAACCCCCACCCATTCAAGCCACGCCCTCTCCAAGCTCCGCCCCCTGCCTAAGCCCCACCCCCTCCATCCCCCCTCTTCCCCATAACTCTCCCCTCCCCAAGCCCCTGCCCCTCCCCAAGCCCCACCTCTTCCAAGCCACGCCCCCTACAAGCCCCGCCCCCACATAAACCCCACCCCCGCCTAAGCCCCGCCCCCTCCGATCCCCCTCTTCCCCCAACTCTCCCCATCCCCAAGCCCCCGCCCCTCCCCAACCCCCCCCCCAACCCACCCCCCCAACCCCCGCCCCCCCCGAAGCCCCGCCCCCCGAAGCCCCGCCCACCCGCGTCGACGACGGCCAGGCGCAGGGTCTTGTTGCGGGCCAGGCTGTAGACGTAGCCCTCGAAGGTGAGGTTGCGGCGCAGGCGGCAGACGTAGAGGCCGGCGTGGGGCCGCCCCACGGCCGCCAGCCGCACCGAGAGGTCCTGCAGGTCCCGCGTGCCCCGCGAGCCGTTCCAGGCCAGCACCCCCGCGAAGGGGCCGGGGGCCACCCACTGCCCCTCCTCCGGGCTGTAGTGCAGGATCTGGGGGGGGGGCGGCAGCCCAGTGACGCCCAGTATCTCCCCAGTACCTCCCCAGTGCCTCCCAGTGCCCCCCAGCACCCCCGCGAAGGGGCCGGGGGCCACCCACTGCCCCTCCTCCGGGCTGTAGTGCAGGATCTGGGGGGGGGGCGGCAGCCCAGTGACGCCCAGTATCTCCCAGTACCTCCCAGTGCCCCCTACTCTCCCCCGAGCATCTCCCCAGGGGCCCCCACAGCCTCCTCAGTGCCCCCCGGTGCCCCCCAGTGCCCCCCAGTACCTCCCCAGTAGCTCCCAGTAGCACCCAATGCCCCTCAGCATCTCCCCAGTGCCTCCCAGTATCTCCCCAGTGCCCCCTACTCTCCCCCTAGCATCTCCCCAGGGACCCCCAGTACCTCCCCAGTGCCTCCCAGTGCCCCCCAGCACCCCCGCGAAGGGGCCGGGGGCCACCCACTGCCCCTCCTCCGGGCTGTAGTGCAGGATCTGGGGGGGGGGCGGCAGCCCAGTGACGCCCAGTATCTCCCAGTACCTCCCAGTGCCCCCTACTCTCCCCCGAGCATCTCCCCAGGGGCCCCCACAGCCTCCTCAGTGCCCCCCGGTGCCCCCCAGTGCCTCCCAGTACCTCCCCAGTAACACCCAGTACCTCCCCAGTAGCCCCCAGTAGCACCCAGTGTCCCTCAGCATCTCCCCAGTGCCTCCCAGTACCTCCCCAGTGCCTCCCACTGCCCCCCAGCACCCCCGCGAAGGGGCCGGGGGCCACCCACTGCCCCTCCTCCGGGCTGTAGTGCAGGATCTGGGGGGGGGGGGCGGCAGCCCAGTGACGCCCAGTACCTCCCCAGTACCTCCCAGTGCCCCCTACTCTCCCCCGAGCATCTCCCCAGGGGCCCCCACAGCCTCCTCAGTGCCCCCCGGTGCCCCCCAGTGCCCCCCAGTACCTCCCCAGTAACACCCAGTACCTCCCCAGTGGCCCCCAGTACCTCCCAGTACCTCCCAGTACCCCAGTACCTCCCCAGTAGCTCCCAGTAGCTCCCAGTAGCACCCAATGCCCCTCAGCATCTCCCCAGTGCCTCCCAGTAGCTCCCCAGTGCCCCCTACTCTCCCCCTAGCATCTCCCCAGTGCCTCCCAGTGCCTCCCAGTACCTCCCCAGTGCCTCCCAGTGCCCCCCGGTGCCCCCCAGTACCTCCCCAGTAGCTCCCAGTAGCACCCAATGCCCCTCAGCATCTCCCCAGTGCCACCCAGTACCTCCCCAGTGGCCCCCAGTACCTCCCGAGTAGCTCCCAGTAGCACCCAATGCCCCTCAGCATCTCCCCAGTGCCTCCCAGTACCTCCCAGTGCCCCCTACTCTCCCCCTAGCATCTCCCCAGGGGCCCCCCCAGCCTCCTCCGTGCCCCCCGGTGCCCCCCAGTGCCTCCCAGTACCTCCCAGTGGCCCCAGTCCCCAGTGGCCCCCAGTACCTCCCCAGTAGCTCCCAGTAGCACCCAGTGCCCCTCAGCATCTCCCCAGTGCCTCCCAGTAGCTCCCCAGTGCCCCCTACTCTCCCCCTAGCATCTCCCCAGTAGCACCCAGTGCCCCTCAGCATCTCCCCAGTGCCTCCCAGTGCCCCCCGGTGCCCCCCAGTACCTCCCCAGTAGCTCCCAGTAGCACCCAATGCCCCTCAGCATCTCCCCAGTGCCACCCAGTACCTCCCCAGTGGCCCCCAGTACCTCCCGAGTAGCTCCCAGTAGCACCCAATGCCCCTCAGCATCTCCCCAGTGCCTCCCAGTACCTCCCAGTGCCCCCTACTCTCCCCCTAGCATCTCCCCAGGGGCCCCCACAGCCTCCTCAGTGCCCCCCGGTGCCCCCCAGTGCCTCCCAGTACCTCCCAGTACCTCCCCAGTAACACCCAGTACCTCCCCAGTAGCTCCCAGTAGCACCCAATGCCCCTCAGCATCTCCCCAGTGCCTCCCAGTATCTCCCCAGTGCCACCTACTCTCCCCCGAGCATCTCCCCAGGGACCCCCAGTACCTCCCCAGTAGCCCCCAGGAGCACCCAGTATCTCCCTAGTAGCACCCAGTGCCCCTCAGCATCTCCCCAGTGCCTCCCAGTACCTCCCCAGTGCCTCCCAGTGCCCCCCAGCACCTCCCCAGTGCCTCCCAGTGCCCCCCAGCACCCCCGCGAAGGGGCTGGGGGCCACCCACTGCCCCTCCTCCGGGCTGTAGTGCAGGATCTGGGGGGGGGGCGGCAGCCCAGTGGCGCCCAGTATCTCCCAGTACCTCCCAGTGCCCCCTACTCTCCCCCGAGCATCTCCCCAGGGGCCCCCACAGCCTCCTCAGTGCCCCCCGGTGCCCCCCAGTGCCTCCCAGTACCTCCCCAGTGGCCCCCAGTACCTCCCCAGTAGCTCCCAGCAGCACCCAGTGCCCCTCAGCATCTCCCCAGTGCCTCCCAGTATCTCCCCAGTGCCACTTACTCTCCCCCTAGCATCTCCCCAGGGGCCCCCACAGCCTCCTCAGTGCCCCCCGGTGCCCCCCAGTGCCTCCCCAGTACCCCCCAGTACCTCCCCAGTACCTCCCCAGTAGCCCCCAGTAGCACCCAGTGCCCCTCAGCATCTCCCCAGTGCCTCCCAGTACCTCCCCAGTGCCTCCCAGTGCCCCCCAGCACCCCCGCGAAGGGGCCGGGGGCCACCCACTGCCCCTCCTCCGGGCTGTAGTGCAGGATCTGGGCGGGGGGGGCAGCCCAGTGACGCCCAGTACCTCCCCAGTACCTCCCCAGTACCTCCCAGTGCCCCCTACTCTCCCCCGAGCATCTCCCCAGGGGCCCCCACAGCCTCCTCAGTGCCCCCCGGTGCCCCCCAGTGCCCCCCAGTACCCCCCAGTACCTCCCCAGTAGCTCCCAGTAGCACCCAACGCCCCTCAGCATCTCCCCAGTGCCTCCCAGTATCTCCCCAGTGCCCCCTACTCTCCCTCTAGCATCTCCCCAGGGACCCCCAGTACCTCCCCAGTAGCACCCAGTGCCCCTCAGCACATCCCCAGTGCCTCCCAGTATCTCCCCAGTAGCCCCCAGTGCCTCCCAGTAGCACCCAGTGCCCCACAGAATCTCCCCAGTGCCTCCCAGTGCCCCCCCAGTGGCCCCCAGAGCCTCCTTGGTGCCCTCCAGGACCTCCCCAGTAACCCAGAGTATCACCCAGTAGCACCCAGTGCCCCCCAGTACCTCCCCAGTAGCCCCCAGTTGCCCCTCAGCATCTCCCCAGTACCCCCCAATACCTCCCCAGTAGCTCCCAGTACCTCCCCAGTAGCACCCAATGCCCCATAGCATCTCCCCAGTGCCTCCCAGTATCTCCCCAGTGCCCCCTACTCTCCCCTTAGCATCTCCCCAGTGCCCCCCAGTACCTCCCCAGTAGCCCCCAGTAGCCCCCAGTAGCACCCAGTATCTCCCCAGTAGCACCCAGTGCCCCTCAGCACATCCCCAGTGCCTCCCAGTATTCCCCCAGTGCCCCCCAGTACCCCCCAGTGCCCCCCAGTACCTCCTCAGTAGCCCCCAGTATCTCCCCAGTACCCCCCAGTGCCTCCCAGTGCCCCTACAATGCCCCCCAGCACCCCTCTAGCCCACTCCCAGTCCCTCCCAGTAGCCCTCCAGTGCCTCCCAGCACTCCCCAGTCCCTGCCTAATGCCCCTCAGCACCCCTTAATGCCTTCCCAGTCCCTCCCACTGCCTCCCAGTGCCCCTCAAATCCCTCCCAGTCCCCCCCAGTGCCCCCCTATTCCCTCCCAGTCCCTCCCAGCACCCTCTTCCTACCCTCCCAGTGCCTCCCAGTCCCTCCCAGCGCCCCCTTCCTACCCTCCCAGTGCCTCCCAGTGCCTCCCAGCGCCCCCTTCCTACCCTCCCAGTGCCCCCTTCCTACCCTCCCAGTGCCTCCCAATGCCTTTCAGCACCCCTCCCAGTCCCTCCAAGTGCCTCCCAGCGCCCCTCCCAGTGCCTCCCAGTGCCCCTTTACTATGCTCCCAGTCCCTCCCAGTGCCTCCCAGCACCCCCTTCCTACCCTCCCAGTGCCTCCCAGTCCCTCCCAATGTCTCTCAGCGCCCCTCCCAGTGCCTCCCAGTGCACCTCAAATCCCTCCCAGTGCCTCCCAGCACCCCCTTACTATGCTCCCAGTGCTTCCCAGTGCCCCCCAGCCCCCCTCCCATTCCCTCCCAGTGCCCCTCAAATCCCTCCCAGTGCCTCCCAGCACCCCCTTCCTACCCTCCCACTGCCCCCCAGCGCCCCACCCAGTGCCTCCCAGAGCGTCCCAATACCCCTCAGTGCCCCCCTAAACCCTCCCAGTGCCTCCCAGCACCCTCTTCCTACCCTCCCAGTGCCTCCCAGTCCCTCCCAGTCCCTCCCAGTGCCTCCCAGCACCCCCTTCCTACCCTCCCAGTGCCTACCAGTCCCTCCCAATGCCTCTCAGCGCCCCTCCCAGTCCCTCCCAGTGCCTCCCAGTGCACCTCAAATCCCTCCCAGTGCCTCCCAGCACCCCCTTCCTACCCTCCCAGTGCCTCCCAATGCCTCTCAGTGCCCCCCTAATCCTTCCCAGTGCCTCCCAGCACCCCCTTACTGTGCTCCCAGTCCCTCCCAGTGCCTCCCAGCCCCCCTCCCAGTCCCTCCCAATACCCCTCAGTGCCCCCCTAATCCCTCCCAGTGCCTCCCAGCACCCTCTTCCTACCCTCCCAGTGCCTACCAGTCCCTCCCAATGCCTCTCAGCGCCCCTCCCAGTCCCTCCCAGTGCCTCCCAGTGCCCCTCAAATCCCTCCCAGTGCCTCCCAGCACCACCTTCCTACTCTCCCAGTGCCTCCCAGTCCCTCCCAATACCCCTCAGTGCCCCCCTAATCCCTCCCAGTGCCTCCCAGCACCCCCTTACTATGCTCCCAGTCCCCCCAGCCCCCCTCCCAGTCCCTCCCAATACCCCTCAGTGCCCCCCTAATCCCTCCCAGTGCCTCCCAGTCCCTCCCAATGCCTCTCAGCGCCCCTCCCAGTCCCTCCCAGTGCCTCCCAGTGCACCTCAAATCCCTCCCAGTGCCTCCCAGCACCCCCTTCCTACCCTCCCAGTGCCTCCCAGTCCCTCCCAGCGCCCCTCCCAGTGCCTCCCAGTGCCCCTTTACTATGCTCCCAGTCCCTCCCAGTGCCACCCAGCACCCCCCTCCTACCCTCCCAGTGCCTCCCAGTGGCCCTTTACTATGCTCCCAGTCCCTCCCAGTGCCTCCCAGCACCCCCTTCCTACCCTCCCAGTGCCTCCCAGTCCCTCCCAATGCCTCTCAGCGCCCCTCCCAGTCCCTCCCAGTGCACCTCAAATCCCTCCCAGTGCCTCCCAGCACCCCATTCCTACCCTCCCAGTGCCTCCCAGTGCCTCCCAGTCCCTCCCAATGCCTCTCAGCGCCCCTCCCAGTGCCTCCCAGTACCTTCTGGAAATGGGGGGCCCCCTCGGGGCGGAAGAACCACTCGCCCTCGGCCTCGGCGGGGGTCTCGCTGCGGCGCTTGCAGGCGATGCAGAGCAGGCGGAAGGGGGCCCCCAAAACCGCCTCCGTCCCCGAAGCCACCTCCACGCACCCCCCCCGCACCCCCCCGGCTGCGGAGGGGACAGCGCAGGGGTCACCCCCCGTCCCGGGCACCCCAACACTGCGGGGGGGGGGAGGGGACCCCCCCCGGGCCCCCCAAGTTGGGGACACAGGGACAAAGACCCCCCCAGAAGGCCCCAAAGCTCGGGGGAGGGGACACACAGCGGACAGTGGTGGCACCTGGGGAGGGGACAGGGGACTCTGGGGGGGGACAGGGGACACTGGGGGGGGACAGGGGACTCTGGGGAGGGGACAGGGGACAGTGGTGGCACCTGGGGAGGGGACAGGGGACTCTGGGGGGGACAGGGGACACTGGGGAGGGGACAGGGGACAGTGGTGGCACCTGGGGAGGGGACAGGGGACTCTGGGGGGGACAGGGGACACTGGGGGGGACAGTGGTGGCACCTGGGGAGGGGACAGAGGACTCTGGGGGGGACAGGGGACACTGGGGGGGACAGGGGACAGTGGTGGCACCTGGGGAGGGGACAGGGGACTCTGGGGGGGACAGGGGACACTGGGGAGGGGACAGGGGACTCTGGGGAGGGGACAGGGGACAGTGGTGGCACCTGGGGAGGGGACAGGGGACTCTGGGGGGGGACAGGGGACAGTGGTGGCACCTGGGGAGGGGACAGGGGACTCTGGGGGGGACAGGGGACACTGGGGAGGGGACAGGGGACTCTGGGGAGGGGACAGGGGACAGTGGTGGCACCTGGGGAGGGGACAGGGGACTCTGGGGGGGGACAGGGGACAGTGGTGGCACCTGGGGAGGGGACAGGGGACACTTGGGGGGAGAGGGGACAGTGGTGGCACTTGGGGGGGCAGGGGACACTGGAGGGACAGGGGACGCTGGGGGGGAGAGGGGACACTGCGGTGGCTCCTGGGGAGGGGACAGGGGACACTGCGGTGGCACTTGGTGGGGACAGAGGAGGGTGGTGGCATTTTGGGAGGGGACGGGGGACACTGGGGGGGAGAGGGGACACTGCGGTGGCACTTGAGGAGGGGACAGGGGAGACTTGGGGGGGAGAGGGGACACTGGTGGCACTTTCGGAGGGGACAGGGGACACTGCGGTGGCACTTGGGGGGACAGAGGACACTGGGGGGAGAGGGGACACTGGGGGGGAGAGGGGACATTGGTGGCAGCTGGGGAGGGGACAGGGGACACTGCAGTGGCACTTGGGGGGACAGGGGACACTGGGGGGACAGGGGACACTGGGGGGGAGAGGGGACACTGGGGGGAGAGGGGACACTGCGGTGGCACTTGGTGGGGACAGAGGAGGGTGGTGGCATTTTGGGAGGGGACGGGGACACTGGTGGCACTTGGGGAGGGGACAGGGGACACTGGGGGGGAGAGGGGACACTGGTGGCACTTGGGGAGGGGACAGGGGACACTGCAGTGGCACTTGGGAGGACAGGGGACACTGGAGGGGACAGAGGGGACACTGGGGGGGGCAGGGGATGTTATGGGGAGGGGACAGGGGACACCGCGGTGGCACTTGGGGGGAGAGGGGACACTGGGGGGGGGGAGGGGACAGTGGTGGCACCTGGGGGGGGACAAGGGGCACTTGGGGGGGGGGAGAGGGGACACTGGGGGGGCAGGGGACACTGGTGGCAGCGGGGGAGCGGCAGAGGGACTGCGGCAGGGACAGGTGACACCGCGGGGGGGGGGGGGGGTGTGTGGGTGACACTGCGGAGGTGACAGGGCCAGGGCCAGCGGGGGTGGCACTGGGGGGGTAATGTGACACTGGGGGGGCAGGGGACACTGGGGGGGCAGGGGACATTGGGGGGTGAGGGGACACTGGGGGGGGGCGACAGGGTACATTGGGGGGGACAGGGGACACGGGGGGGGGGCAGCCCGGCCGCACTCACCCATGAGGAGACCGAAGAGTAAGGAGAGACCGGGGAACAACATGGCGGGTCCGGTTCGGGTAAGTTCGGCTTTCTTCGGAAAGGTTCGGGTTCGGGTCGGGTCTCTCCGGTCCGGTTCGGCTGCCTTCACCCGGGTTCGGCTCAGTTCGGGTCTCTCCGGCTCAGTTCGGGTCTCTCCGGCCCGGGTTCGGCTCCCTCCGGCCCGGGTTCGGGTCCCTCCGGCCCGGTTCGGGTCCCTCCGGCTCAGTTCGGGTCCCTCCGGCCCGGGTTCGGGTCCCTCCGGCCCGGTTCGGCTCCCTCCGGCCGGGTTCGGGTCCCTCCGGCCGGGCCGGTCCCGCTCCTCAGCGCCGCACCGCCCCCCCGCACCCCCTCGCCCGGGCCATGGGCCCCTCCCCCACCGGACGCCTGGGTCCCCTCGGAGGGGGGGAGGGGAGGGGAGGGGGAGGGGAGGGGGAGGGGAGGGGGAGGGGAGGGGAGGGGAGGGGGAGGGGAGGGGGACGAGGAGCTCGGCCCGGGACGGAGGAACCGGTTCAAGGCATGGCCGGCCCCGCTCCGGGGGGCTCCGGGCTTCGGCTCCGCTCGGGCCGGGTTCGGCTCCGCTCGGCTCGGGTTCGGCTCCTCTCGGGCCGGGTTCGGCTCCGCTCGGCCCGGCGCACTGCGGCGCCCGGGGAGGGGGGGGCGTGACGCAGCGAGGGGCGGGGCCAGAGCTCGGAGCGCCCCCCCCCCCCCGTGTCCCCCGGGTGTCCCCAAGGGGTCCCGGTGTCCCCAGGGCCACCCCCATGTCCCCAAGGCCACCCTGGTGTCCCCAAGGCTGTCCCCAAGACCATCCCTGTGTCCCCAAGGCCACCCCCATGTCCCCAAGGCCACCCCCGTGTCCCCAAAGGCCACCGCGTGTCCCTAAGGTTGTCCCCAGGGCCACCCCCATGTCCCCAGGGCCACCCCCGTGTCCCCAGGGCCACCCCCATGTCCCCAAGGCCACCGCGTGTCCCTAAGGTTGTCCCCAAGGCCACCCTGGTGTCCCCAAGGCTGTCCCCAAGGCCATCCCTGTGTCCCCAAGGCCACCCCCATGTCCCCAAGGCCACCCTCGTGTCCCCAAAGGCCACCGCGTGTCCCTAAGGTTGTCCCCAGGGCCACCCCCATGTCCCCAAGGCCACCGCGTGTCCCTAAGGTTGTCCCCAAGGCCACCCTGGTGTCCCCAAGGCTGTCCCCAAGGCCATCCCTGTGTCCCCAAGGCCACCCCCATGTCCCCAAGGCCACCCCCGTGTCCCCAAAGGCCACCGCGTGTCCCTAAGGTTGTCCCCAGGGCCACCCCCATGTCCCCAAGGCCACCCCCATGTCCCCAAGGCCACCGCGTGTCCCTAAGGTTGTCCTCAAGGCCACCCTGGTGTCCCCAAGGCTGTCCCCAAGGCCACCCTGGTGTCCCCAGGGCCACCCCCATGTCGCCAAGGCCACTCACATGTCCCCGAAGGCCACCCCGGTGTCCCCAGGGCCACCCCCCCATCCCCAAAGGCCACCACATGTCCCTAAGGTTGTCCCTAAGGCCACCCCCATGTCCCCAAGGCCACCCTGGTGTCCCCAGGGCCACCTCCCTGTCCCCAAGGTTGTCCCTGTGTCCCCAGGGACGTTCTCAGATGGCCCCAGGGACCTCCCCACGTCCCCAGGCTGTCCCCATGTCCCCAAGGTTGTCCCCATGGACACCCCCGGGCTGTCCCCGTGTCCCCAAGGACATCCCTATGTCCCCAAGGACGTCCCTGTGTCCCCAAGGACGTCCCCAACCCATCCTCATGTCCCCAAGGACGTCCCCAAGGACGTCCCCAAGGACGTCCCCGTGTCCCCAACCCGTCCCCATGTCCCCAACCCATCCCCATGTCCCCAAGGACGTCCCCGTGTCCCCAACCCGTCCCCATGTCCCCAATCCATCCCCATGTCCCCAAGGACGTCCCCATGTCCCCAATCCATCCCCATGTCCCCAAGGACATCCCCATGTCCCCAAGGACGTCCCCGTGTCCCCAAGGACATTCCCAATCTGTCCCCATGTCCCCAAGGACGTCCCCGTGTCACCAGCCCGTCCCCATGTCCCCAAGGACGTCCCCGTGTCCCCAAGGACATCCCCATGTCCCCAAGGAGATCCTTGTGTCCCCAAGGACATCCCCAACCTGTCCCCAACCTGTCCCCATGTCCCCAGCCCATCCCTGTGTCCCCAAGGACGTCTTTGTCTCCCCAAGGATGTCCCCAGCCCATCCCCATGTCCCCAACCCGTCCCCGTGTCCCCATCCCATCCCCGTGTCCCCAAGGACATCCCCAATCTGTCCCCAACCCATCCCCGTGTCCCCAAGGACGTCCCCGTGTCCCCAAGGACATTCCCAATCCATCCCCATGTCCCCAAGGACGTCCCCGTGTCACCAGCCCATCCCCGTGTCCCCAAAGAGATCCTCGTGCCCCCAAGGATGTCCCCAACCTGTCCCCAACCCGTCCCCATGTCCCCATCCCATCCCCATGTCCCCAAGGACATCCCCAATCTGTCCCCAACCCATCCCCGTGTCCCCAAGGACGTCCCCGTGTCCCCAGCCCATCCCCGTGTCCCCAAGGAGATCCCCGTGTCCCCAGGGATGTCCCCATGTCCCCAAGGAGATCCTCATGTCCCCAAGGACCTCCCCAACCTGTCCCCATGTCCCCATCCCATCCCTGTGTCCCCAAGGGCGTCTTTGTCTCCCCAAGGATGTCCCCAACCCATCCCCATGTCCCCAACCTGTCCCCGTGTCCCCAAGGACATCCCCAATCTGTCCCCAACCCATCCCCGTGTCCCCAAGGACGTCCCCGTGTCCCCAGCCCGTCCCCATGTCCCCAACGACATTCCCAATCCATCCCCATGTCCCCAAGGACATCCCCGTGTCCCCAGCCCATCCCCATGTCCCCAAGGACATCCCCATGTCCCCAACCCGTCCCCATGTCCCCATCCCATCCCTGTGTCCCCAAGGACGTCTTTGTCTCCCCAAGGATGTCCCCAACCCATCACTGTGTCCCCAACCCGTCCCCATGTCCCCAAGGACGTCCCCAATCTGTCCCCAGCCCGTCCCCATGTCCCCAAGGACATTCCCAATCCATCCCCATGTCCCCAAGGACGTCCCCGTGTCCCCAGCCCATCCCCATGTCCCCAAGGAGATCCCCGTGTCCCCAAGGATGTCCCCAAGGAGATCCTCGTGTCCCCAAGGACATCCCCAACCTGTCCCCAACCCATCCCCATGTCCCCAGCCCATCCCTGTGTCCCCAACCCATCCCCATGTCCCCAAGGATGTCTTCGTGTCCCCAAGGACGTCCCCATGTCCCCAACCCATCCCCATGTCCCCAGCCCGTCCCCATGTCCCCAACCCGTCCCCGTGCAGACGCAGGGCAGGCGGGTGGGGAGGGGGGAGGTTTATTGGGGGGGGGGTGACCCGGGTGTCCCCAACGTCCCCGAGCCGTCACTTGTAGAACTCGTGCTCCTGCTCGTCCTTCTTGATGACGGTCTTGTAGGCCTTCTCGAAGTCCTTGGCCAGCACGATGTACCGGTTCTCCCGCACCGCCAGCATGCCGCCCTGGGGACAGGCCACCGCGTCACCCCCCGCCGCCGTGGGGACCGCCTGCCGGGCCACCCCTGTCACCTCCTTGTCACCCCGCCATGGTGGGACATGGCACCTGTGTCACCCGTGTCACCTCCTTGTCACCCCACCATGGTGGGACATGGCACCTGTGTCACCTTTGTCACCTCCTTGTCACCCCACCACGGTGGGACATGGCACCTGTGTCACCTTTGTCACCTCCTTGTCACCCTGCCATGGTGGGACATGGCACCTGTGTCACCTTTCTCACCTCCTTGTCACCCCGCCATGGTGGGACATGGCACCCCTGTCACCTTTGTCACCTCCTTGTCACCCTGCTATGGTGGGAGATGGCACCTGTGTCACCTTTGTCACCTCCTTGTCACCCTGCCATGGTGGGACATGGCACCCCTGTCACCCGTGTCACCTCCTTGTCACCCTGCCATGGTGGGACATGGCACCTGTGTCACCTTTCTCACCTCCTTGTCACCCCGCCATGGTGGGAGATGGCACCTGTGTCACCTCCTTGTCACCCTGCCATGGAGGGACGTGTCACCTTTGTCACCCTCTTGTCACCCCACCATGGTGGGACATGGCACCCCTGTCACCTCCTTGTCACCCCACCATGGTGGGACATGGCACCTGTGTCACCTTTCTCACCTCCTTGTCTCCCTGCCATGGTGGGACATGGCAGCCCTGTCACCTCGTCACCCCACCAGGGTGGGAGATGGCACCTGTGTCACCTTTCTCACCTCCTTGTCACCCCGCCATGGTGGGACATGGCACCCCTGTCACCTTTGTCACCTCCTTGTCACCCTGCTATGGTGGGAGATGGCACCTGTGTCACCTTTGTCACCTCCTTGTCACCCTGCTATGGTGGGAGATGGCACCTGTGTCACCTTTCTCACCTCCTTGTCACCCTGCCATGGTGGGATATGGCACCCCTGTCACCCGTGTCACCTCCTTGTCACCCTGCCATGGTGGGACATGGCACCTGTGTCACCTTTGTCACCTCCTTGTCACCCCACCAGGGTGGGAGATGGCACCTGTGTCACCTTTCTCACCTCCTTGTCACCCCACCATGGTGGGACATGGCACCTGTGTCACCCGTGTCACCTCCTTGTCACCCCACCATGGTGGGACATGGCACCTGTGTCACCTTTCTTACCTCCTTGTCACCCTGCCATGGTGGGACATGGCAGCCCTGTCACCTCCTTGTCACCCCACCATGGTGGGACATGGCACCTGTGTCACCCGTGTCACCTCCTTGTCACCCCACCAGGGTGGGAGATGGCACCTGTGTCACCTTTCTCACCTCCTTGTCACCCCACCATGGTGGGACATGGCACCCCTGTCACCCGTGTCACCCTGCTATGGTGGGAGATGGCACCTGTGTCACCTTTGTCACCTCCTTGTCACCCTGCCATGGTGGGAGATGGCACCTGTGTCACCCGTGTCACCTCCTTGTCACCCCACCATGGTGGGACATGGCACCTGTGTCACCTCCTTGTCACCCTGCCATGGAGGGACACGGCACCCGTGTCACCGTGCCACCTTGCCGTCACCCCTCCTGGAGGGCCGCGGCACCGGTGTCCCCTGTGTCCCCGCGTCCCCCTGTCACCCACCTCCTGGCAGATGGAGTTGATGTCGGCCCCCGAGATCTTGTCCGGCCGCGCCACATCTGGGGGGGGTGGGTGAAGGAAACGTCCCCTCCTCGATGTCCCCTCCCCGATGTCCCCAACCCTCCCTGACATCCCCCGGGGTCCCCCCGTCCCCTCTCAGGTCCCTGACGTCCCCAACGTCCCCTGTGGAGTCCTCGTTGTCCCCTGCGGTCCTCACCCCCCGCCCCAGTGTCCCTGTGGGGTCCCCAACGTCCCCTTGGGTCCCCGACGTCCCCATGGGGTCCCCAACCCCAACATCTCCCTGGGGTCCCTGATGTCCCCAACGCCAACATCTCCCTGAGGTTCCTGATGTCCCCTGGGCTCCCCAATGTCCCCTTGGGTCCCTGATGTCCCCATGGGGTCTCCAACTCTGACATCTCCTCAGGGTTCCTGACGTCCCCTGGGCTCCCCAATGTCCCCATGGGGTCCCCAACCCTCCCTGACACCCTCTGAGGTCCCTGATGTCCCCTCAAGTCCCTGATGTCCCCATGGGGTCCCCAACTCTGACATCTCCTCGGGGTTCCTGACGTCCCCTGGGCTCCCCAACGTCCCCTTGGGTCCCTGATGTCCCCATGGGGTCTCCAACTCTGACATCTCCTCGGGGTTCCTGACGTCCCCTGGGCTCCCCAATGTCCCCATGGGGTCCCCAACCCTCCCTGACACCCTCTGAGGTCCCTGATGTCCCCTCAAGTCCCTGATGTCCCCATGGGGTCCTCAGCCCTGACATCTCCCTGAGGTCCCTGCTGTCCCCAACCCCAACATCTCCTGGGGTCCCAGATGTCCCCATGGTGTCCCCAACCCTGACATCTCCCCAGGGTCCCCAACGTCCCCATGGGGTCCCCAACCCTCCCTGACACCCCCTGAGGTCCCTGATGTCCCCATGGGGTCCCCAAGCCCAACATCTCCCTGAGGTCCCTGATGTCCCCATGGCGTCCCCAACCCTGACATCTCCCCAGGGTCCCTGATGTCCCCAACCCTGACATCTCCTTGGGGTTCCTGATGTCCCCTGGGCTCCCCGATGTCCCCATGGGGTCCCCAACCCCAACATCTCCCTGAGGTCCCTCCTGTCCCCAACCCTGACATCTCCTGGGGTCCCCAATGTCCCCATGGGGTCCCCAACGCTCCCTGACACCCCCTGAGGTCCCTGATGTCCCCATGGGGTCCCCAACCCTGACATCTCCCTGAGGTCCCTGATGTCCCCAACCCCAACATCTCCTGGGGTCCCAGATGTCCCCATGGTGTCCCCAACCCTGACATCTCCCCGGGGTCCCTGATGTCCCCATGGGGTCCCCAACCCCAACATCTCCCTGAGGTCCCTGATGTCCCCAACCCCAACATCTCCTGGGGTCCCAGATGTCCCCATGGTGTCCCCAACCCTGACATCTCCCCGGGGTCCCTGATGTCCCCATGGGGTCCCCAACCCCAACATCTCCCTGAGGTCCCTGATGTCCCCATGGCGTCCCCAACCCTGACACCTCCCCGGGGTCCCTGCTGTCCCCAACCCTGACATCTCCCCAGGTTCCCCGATGTCCCCACGGGATCTCCACCTCCTCAGGCCACCCCAGGGAGGGTAGGTCCCACCTTGCCGGTGGCTCTTGCTGACCTTGCTGAGGTCCCCACCACCCCCGCGTCCCCCAGCCCGCCACCCCGTGGTGTCCCCACGTGTCCCCAGATACAGTCCTCGAGGTCCACCTCCTCGGAGAGGTTCATCTTGCCGGTGATGGTGGAGAAGATGAGACGTTTCTGGCGGCGGTCGGGCAGAGGGAACTCGATTTTGCGATCCAGGCGGCCGGGACGCAGCAGCGCCGGGTCCAGGGTGTCCGCCCGGTTCGTCGCCATGATCACCTGGGGGTGGGGGACACGGGTGTCACCGTCACCGCGTGGCACCCTGGGACCCCCAGAGCACCCACGGGACCCCAGGAGCAGATGAGGTCCATCTCCAGCACCTTCCACTGTCATTGGACCTCCCCAGCACCCATTGGACCCCCCAGCATCCCTAGGACCCCCATAGCACCCATGGGACCCCCTGGCATCCCGCAGACCCCCATAGCACCCATGGGACCCCCACAGCACCCATGGGACTCCCCAGCATCCCTAGGACCCCTATAGCACCCATGGGACCCCCCAGCATCCCTAGGACCCCCACAGCACCCATGGGACACCCAGAGCACCCATGGGATCCCGGGAGCAGATGAGGTCCATCTCCAGCACCTTCCACTGTCATGGGACCCCCCACCAGCACCCATGGGACCCCCCAGCATCCCTAGGACCCCCATAGCACCCATGGGACCCCCACAGCACCCATGGGACCCCCCAATATCCCTAGGACCCCCCCAGCACCCATGGGACCCCCCAGCAGCCCTAGGACCCCCATAGCACCCATGGGACCCCTTAGCATCCCTAGGACCCCCATAGCACCCATGGGACACCAACAGCACCCATGGGACCCCCCAGCATCCCTAGGACCCCCATAGCACCCATGGGAACCCCCAATATCCCTAGGACCCCCCAGCACCCATGGGACCCCCCAGCAGCCCTAGGACCCCTATAGCACCCATGGGACCCCCATGGCACCCACGGGACCCCAGGAGCAGATGAGGTCCATCTCCAGCACCTTCCACTGTCATGGGACCTCCCCAGCACCCATGGGACCCCCCAGCAGCCCTAGGACCCCTATAGCACCCATGGGACCCCCATGGCATCCCTCAGACCCCCATGGGACCGCCCCGGCACCCTTGGGACCTCCCCAGCACCCATGGGACCCCCCCGGCACCCTTGGGACCCCCACCTTGACGTTGACGTTCTGGTCGAAGCCGTCCATCTGGTTGAGGAGCTCCAGGAGGATGCGCTGAACCTCCCGGTCGGCTGCGGTGGAGGGGTGGGACACGGTGGGTGGGCGACTGAGACCCAAGGGACCCCACCCCAGCACCCACCACCCTCCCAAGGACCCCCTTGACCTGGCCCCACAGATGGGGGGGGGGGGGGGCTGATGTGCCCTGGGTCCCCCCACCCCAAGGACCAGGGGACACCAGAGGGTCTCCAGACCCCACCACGGGGTTCTCCAGAGGGTTCCTGAACCCCCCCAACATCTCCAAGGGCCTGGGGACACCAGGACATCCCTGACCCCCACCCTGGAGCCACCTCCAGGACCAGGAGGTCCCTGACCTCCACCATGGGGTTCTCCAGAGGGTTCCTGACCCCCACCCAAGCCCCAAGGACCACCAAGGGGTCCCCAAACCCCACCACGGGGTTCTCAACAGGGTTCCTGAACCCCCCCAACATCTCCAAGGGCCTGGGGACACCAGGACATCCCTGACCCCCACCCTGGAGCCACCTCCAGGACCAGGAGGTCCCTGACCTCCACCATGGGGTTCTCCAGAGGGTTCCTGACCCCCACCCAAGCCCCAAGGACCACCAAGGGGTCCCCAAACCCCACCACGGGGTTCTCAACAGGGTTCCTGAACCCCCCCAACATCTCCAAGGGCCTGGGGACACCAGGACATCCCTGACCCCCACCCTGGAGCCACCTCCAAGACCAGGAGGTCCCTGACCTCCACCACGGGGTTCTCCAGAGGGTTCCTGACCCCCACCCAAGCCCCAAGGACCACCAAGGGGTCCCCAAACCCCACCACGGGGTTCTCAACAGGGTTCCTGAACCCCCCCAACATCTCCAAGGGCCTGGGGACACCAGGACATCCCTGACCCCCACCCTGGAGCCACCTCCAAGACCAGGAGGTCCCTGACCTCCACCACGGGGTTCTCCAGAGGGTTCCTGACCCCCACCCAAGGCCCACCAAGGGGTCCCCAAACCCCACCACAGGGTTCTCCAGAGGGTTCCTGACCCCCACCCAAGCCCCACCGACCACCAAAGGGTCCCCGAACCCCACCACGGGGTCCCCGCGTCCCCTCACCCCCGGTCTGGGCGTCGAAGCGCTTGGTGGCGATGGCGTCGATCTCATCGATGAAGATGATGGCGGGGGCGTTCTCCTTGGCCAGGCGGAAGACGTCGCGCACCATGCGGGGCCCCTCCCCCAGGTACTTCTGCACGAACTCCGAGCCCACCACCCGGATGAAGGCGGCTGGGGGCACCCGCAGGGGCTGGGACCTTGTCTCTGGGTGGGGGTGCCTCTGGGAGCACCCCCAGACCTTCCTTGGCCACCAGCACCCCCAGGAACCCACCAACACCTCAAGGAGCCCACCAGCACCTCGAGGAGCCCACCAGCACCCTGGGGTGCTCTCAGCACCCCAAGGATCACACCAGCACCCCAAGGAGCCCACCAGCACCCCAAGGATCTCACCAGCACCCCAGGGTGCTCTCAGCAACCCAAGGAACCCACCAGCACCTCGAGGAGCCCACCAGCACCCCAGGGTGCCCTCAGCAACCCAAGGAGCCCACCAGCACCCTTGGGTGCTCTCAGCACCCCAAAGACCCCACCAGCACCCCAGGGTGCCCAAGGATCCCACCAGCACCCCCAGGAGCCCAGCAGCACCCTGGGGTGCTCTCAGCAACCCAAGGAGCCCACCAGCACCTCGAGGAGCCCACCAGCACCCCAAGGATCTCACCAGCAACCCAAGGTCTCACCAGCACCCTGGGGTGCTCTCAGCACCCCCAGGAGCCCACCAGCACCCCCAGGAGCCCAAGGAGCCCACCAGCACCTCAAGGAGCCCACCAGCACCCCAAGGATCTCACCAGCACCCTGGGGTGCTCTCAGCAACCCAAGGAGCCCACCAGCACCCCCAGGAACCCACCAGCACCTCAAGGAGCCCACCAGCACCCCAGGGTGCCCTCAGCAACCCAAGGAGCCCACCAGCACCCCAGGGTGCTCTCAGCAACCCAAGGATCCCACCAGAACCTTGAGGATCCCACCAGCACCCTAGGGTGCCCCCACAGCACCCCAAAGCCCCCACCACTACTGAAGAAGCCCACCACCACCCAACGGTTACCCCAGCACCCCGAGGTCTCCACCAGCACCCTGGGGTACCCCAACGCCAACCCAAGGACCCCAACCCACCCAAGGAGCCCACCACCACCCAACGGTTACCCCAGCACCCCGAGGTGCCCCACCACCACCCCAAGGATCCCACCACCCCCGCCACGGGTGCCCCCAGCACCCCGAGGTGCCCCACCTGTGGTGTGGTGGGCCACAGCCTTGGCCAACATGGTCTTGCCGCAGCCGGGGGGTCCGTACATGAGGACGCCCCGCGGGGGGTCAATGCCGATCTAGGTGGGGACAGGACACCCAGGGGTGACGTCGCGGGTCACCAAAGGTCCCCTTGTCCCCCCCACCCTGGGGTGCCACGCGGTCGTACCTGCTTGTAGAGCTCGAAGTGGGTGAGGGGCAGCTCCACGGCCTCTCGGACCTCCTGCTTCTGGATGTCCATGCCCCCGATGTCGGCGTACATCACGTCCGGCTTCTGGTCTGCAACGGGGACGGGCCATCAGCGGGGCCACCCGCCAGGGCCACCGCGGTGGCCGGGGACCCTTGGAGGGCGCTGCGGGGCTACCTTGGCCACCGGAGAACAGCCCCAACCAGCCCAGGTCTCCTGGGATCTTGCCCAGGTGACGGTTGGGGAGCTCCAAGGATGGAGCCCCACCACCCAGCCGGGCTTCCATCCTTACGTGCCAACAAGGAGAAGACCTTCCTGGTCCAACCTCCTCCCCAAAGCACCTCCCACCAGAGCAGGTCACTGGGGACCAAGGATGGAGACCCACCACCCTTGGTCATGGCTCCAACCCCTTGGGACAGCAGGTCCCTGGTCCAACGTCTCCTTCAAAACTTCTCCAAGCAGGGTGGGGCGCTCAGGACCTTGCCCAGGCGAGGGTTGGATGTCTCCAAGGACGGAGCCCCACCACCCGTGTAGACCTTACCCATGGCTCTGCTCTCCTGAGACAGCAGGGACAACAAGTCCCCGGTCCGACCTCCTCCCCAGAACATCTCCAAGCAGAGCAGGTGCTCAGGATCCAACGTGAGGGATGGGTGCGGCCAAGGATGGAGCCCCACCACCCCCCCCCACCCCGTCTGGGTGGACCTGGACCAGGTCCAGCCGCTCTCCACCATTTGGGATCAGCTCTGAAGGTTCCTCTAAAAGAAGGACGCGGTGGTGGCCCACCTGACGTGAGCATCATGATGCTGCTGTCGGCCTCGGGTGGGAGGACGTCCACCAGCGCGTTGCTGTGCTTGTGCAGGGCCACCGAGGCGTTGGGCTTCAGCAGCTCCCGGTCGATGGTGCTCAGGATCCGCACGTAGTAGTTGGAACCTGTAGGAGAACGAGGACAGGGTTGTCCACCAGGTGTCATCCCCAACCAGGGTTGTCCCCAAGCCCACCACGTCTCCATGATACCTGTCCCCTCGTGGCCATCCCCCAACCTTCCGTGTCCGTCCCCACATCCCCAACACATCTTCTTGTAGCCATCCCCAGCTGCTCACGCCCATCCCCACGTCCCCACCACACACGACCACCCCATGGCCACCTCCAGCCCTCCACGCCCATCCCCACGTCCCCACCACACCTGACCACCCCATAACCATGGTGGTGGTTGGAAAACCCAACCCTCCCCACCCATCCCCACGTCCCCACCACCCCCAACCACCTCATGGCCATGGTGGTGGTTGGAAAACCCAACCCTCCCCCCCCGTCCCCACATCCCCACCGCACCCAACCACCTCATGGCCACCTCCAACCTTCCATGCCCATCCCCACGTCCCCACCACCCCCAACCACCTCATGGCCATGGTGGTGGTTGGAGAACCCAACCCTCCCCACCCATCCCCACGTCCCCACCCCACCCGACCACCTCATGGCCACCTCCAACCTTCCACGCCCATCCCCACGTCCCCACCACACCCGACCACCCCACGACCATGGTGGTGGTTGGAAAACCCAACCCTCCCCACCCATCCCCACCACCCCCAACCACCTCATGGCCACCTCCAACCTTCCATGCCCATCCCCACGTCCCCACCACCCCCGACCACCTTGTGGCCACCTCCAGCCCTCCCCGCCCATCCCCACGTCCCCACCCCACCCGACCACCTCATGGCCACCTCCAACCTTCCACGCCCATCCCCACGTCCCCACCACACACGACCACCCCACGACCATGGTGGTGGTTGGAAAACCCAACCTTCCATGCCCATCCCCACGTCCCCACCACCCCCAACCACCTCGTGGCCACCTCCAACCTTCCATGCCCATCCCCACGTCCCCACCACCCCCGACCACCTCGTGGCCACCTCCAGCCCTCCCCCCCATCCCCACGTCCCCACCCCACCCGACCACCTCATGGCCACCTCCAACCTTCCATGCCCATCCCCACGTCCCCACCACACACGACCACCCCACGACCATGGTGGTGGTTGGAAAACCCAACCTTCCATGCCCATCCCCACGTCCCCACCACCCCCAACCACCTCGTGGCCACCTCCAGCCCTCCCCCCCCCATCCCCACGTCCCCACCCCACCCGACCACCTCCAACCCCACCCCACCCACCGGTGGTGGAGCCCACGATGGCCGTGTTCTGGTCGACGGCCTCCAGGAACTGCCCGATGACCAGGGGGATGCTCTGGATGCGCTTCACCTCCTCCTGGGCGTGGAGGAACTCCTTCTTCAGGTTCTTCTGCTCGTCCTTGATGTACTCCTCCTGCACCTCCAGGAACTCCAGCTCCTGCTGCAGCTTCTGCTGGGACGGCCGGAGGTCGGGGAGGGCTCCTGCCTGTCCCCCCCCCCGCCTGCCCGCCCCCCCCTGCCTGCACCCCCTGCCCGCACCCCCTGCCTGCGCCCACCTTGTAGCGGCTGTAGAGGTCCTCCAGGTCCTCGGGTTCCGGCACCAGGAAGGAGAGCGCGGTGGGGGGGCGGGGGGCGGCCAGCGCCGGCAGCCCATCCTGGGGGGGGGGGGGAGGGGCGGGGAGAGATGGGGCAACCAGAAACGGGAGGGGGCAACCAGAAATGGGGGGGGCAGAGAGAGATGGGGCAACCAGAAATGGGGGGGGCAACCAGAAATGGGGGGGGGGCAACCAGAAATGGGGGGGGGCAACCAGAAATGGGGGGGCAGAGAGAGATGGGGCAACCAGAAACGGGAGGGGGCAACCAGAAATGGGGGGGCGCAACCAGAAATGGGGGGGGCAACCAGAAATGGGGGGGGCAGAGAGAGATGGGGCAACCAGAAATGGGGGGGCAACCAGAAATGGGGGGGCAGAGAGAGATGGGGCAACCAGAAACGGGAGGGGGCAACCAGAAATGGGGGGGCAGAGAGAGATGGGGCAACCAGAAATGGGGGGGGCAACCAGAAATGGGGGGGCAGAGAGAGATGGGGCAACCAGAAATGGGGGGGGGCAACCAGAAATGGGGGGGGCAGAGAGAGATGGGGCAGCCAGAAATGGGGGGGGGCAACCAGAAATGGGGGGGCAGAGAGAGATGGGGCAACCAGAAATGGGGGGGGCAACCAGAAATGGGGGGGGCAGAGAGAGATGGGGCAACCAGAAATGGGGGGGGGCAACCAGAAATGGGGGGGCAGAGAGATGGGGCAACCAGAAATGGGGGGGGCAACCAGAAATGGGGGGGAGAGAGAGATGGGGCAGCCAGAAATGGGGGGGGAGAGAGATGGGGCAACCAGAAATGGGGGGGGGCAACCAGAAATAGGGGGGGGCAGAGAGAGATGGGGCAGCCAGAAATGGGGGGGGAGAGAGATGGGGCAACCAGAAATGGGGGGGGGCAACCAGAAATAGGGGGGGGGGCACCCAGGGGTGGGGTGGGGCCACCCAGAAATGGGGGGGTGTGGGGCAACCAGAAATGGAGAGGGGGCAACCAGAATTGGGGGGTACCCGGAATTCGCGGAGGGGGGAGGGCACCCAAGGGTGGGGGGCACCCAAAAATGGGGGGGGGGGGGGGGGGCAAGGGGGCGGTCACCCTAAAATGGCGGCTCCCGATGAGGGGACGCGGGGGGGGGGGGGGGGGCACCCTAAAATGGCGGCTGCCGGGGGGGGCACCCCGAAATGGCGCCTGCCGGGGGGGCACCCATGGGTGGGGGTGGGGGTCCCGGTCCCGTCCCCCCCCCGCCCCGAACCTGCGCCTTCTCCCCCAGCAGCCCCAGCTCCTCCATCGTGACGGCGCGCGGCGGCCGCGGGGGGCGATGGGAAGGGGGGAGGAGCCGGGGGGAGGGGCGGGGCCGCGCGCGGGAAAGGCGGGGGTGGCGGGAAAGGGCGGGGAGCGGGGGTGCCGCGGGGGGCGATGGGAGATGTAGTGCGGGGGGGGGGGCTCCCAGTGCTCCCAGTGCCGCCCCAGTGCTCCCAGTGCGGATCCATGGATCCCCCCAGTGCTCCCAGTGCCCACCCAGTGCTCCCAGTGCACACCCATGGATCCTCCCAGTGCGACCAGTGCCCACCCAGTGCTCCCAGTGCAGATCCATGGATCCCCCCAGTGCGACCAGTGCCCACCCAGTGCTCCCAGTGCGGATCCATGGATCCCCCCAGTGCTCCCAGTGCCGACCCAGTGCTCCCAGTGCAGATCCATGGATCCCCCCAGTGCGACCAGTGCCCACCCAGTGCTCCCAGTGCCGCACCAGTGCTCCCAGGGTGGTGCCATGGATCCCCCCAGGGCGACCAGTGCCGCACCAGTGCTCCCAGTGCGGATCCATGGATCCCCCCGATGCTCCCAGTGCCGCCCCAGCGCTCCCAGGGTGGTTCAATGGATCCCCCCAGTGCTCCCAGTGCCACCCCAGTGCTCCCAGTGCGGATCCATGGATCCCCCCAATGCGACCAGTGCCCAACCAGTGCTCCCAGGGTGGTTCCATGGATCCCCTCGGTGCTCCCAGTGCCGCCCCAGTGCTCCCAGAGTGGATCCATGGATCCCCCCAGTGCAACCAGTGGGACCAGTGCCCCTCCCTGGCTCCTCCCAGTGCTGACCCAGTGCTCCCAGTGCTGCCCCAGTGCTCCCAGAGTGGATCCATGGATCCCCCCAGTGCAACCAGTGGGACCAGTGCCCCTCCCTGGCTCCTCCCAGTGCCATCCCACTGCTCCCAGTGCCGCACCAGTGCTCCCAGTGCTGACCCAGTGCTGCCAGTGGCCCTCCCTGGCTCCTCCCAGTGCCGACCCAGTGCTCCCAGTGTGGTTCCATGGATCCCCCCAGTGCGACCAGTGCAACCAGTACCCCTCTCTGGCTCCCCCCAGTGCGACCAGTGCCCACCCAGTGCTCCCAGTGCCACCCCAGTGCTCCCAGGGTGGTTCCATGGATCCCCCCAGGGCGACCAGTGCCCACCCAGTGCTCCCAGTGCCACCCCAGTGCTCCCAGGGCGGATCCACGGATCCCCCCAGTGCGACCAGTGCGACCAGTGCACCTCCCTGGCTCCTCCCAGTGCCGACCCAGTGCTCCCAGTACCGCACCAGTGCTCCCAGTGCCACCCCAGTGCTCCCAGGGTGGTTCCATGGATCCCCTCAGTGCTCCCAGTGCCGACCCAGTGCTCCCAGGGCGGATCCATGAATCCCCCCAGTGCGACCAGTGCGACCAGTGCCCCTCCCTGGCTCCTCCCAGTGCTGACCCAGTGCTCCCAGTGCTGCCCCAGTGCTCCCAGGGTGGTTCCATGGATCCCCTCAGTGCGACCAGTGGGACCAGTGCCCCTCCCTGGCTCCTCCCAGTGCCATCCCACTGCTCCCAGTGCCGCACCAGTGCTCCCAGTGCTGACCCAGTGCTGCCAGTGGCCCTCCCTGGCTCCTCCCAGTGCCGACCCAGTGCTCCCAGTGTGGTTCCATGGATCCCCCCAGTGCGACCAGTGCAACCAGTACCCCTCTCTGGCTCCCCCCAGTGCGACCAGTGCCCACCCAGTGCTCCCAGTGCCACCCCAGTGCTCCCAGGGTGGTTCCATGGATCCCCCCAGGGCGACCAGTGCTCACCCAGTGCTCCCAGTGCCACCCCAGTGCTCCCAGTGCCCCTCCCTGGCTCCTCCCAGTGCCGACCCAGTGCTCCCAGTACCACACCAGTGCTCCCAGTGCCACCTCAGTGCTCCCAGGGTGGTTCCATGGATCCCCCCAGTGCGACCAGTGCCACCCCAGTACTCCCAGTGTGGTTCCATGGATCCCCCCAGTGTGACCAGTGCCCACCCAGTGCTCCCAGAGAGGATCCATGGATCCCCCCAGTGCTCCCAGTGTGCCCAGTGCCCCTCCCTGGCTCCTCCCAGTGCCACTCCACTGCTCCCAGTGCCGACCCAGTGCTTCCAGTGCCGACCCAGTGTCCCCAGTGAGGCTCCATGGATCCCCCCCCAGTGCTCCCAGTGCCGTCCCAGTGCTCTCAGTGCCACTCCCTGGCTCCCCCCAGTGCTCCCAGTGCAGGTCCCAGTGCTGCCCCACTGAAGGTCCCAGTGCTGCCCCAGTGCTCCCAGTGCGGCACCCTGGCTCCCCCCAGTGCTCCCAGTGCACCCAGTGTGCCCAGTGCCCCTCCTTGGCTCCTCCCAGTGCGGCTCCAGTGCTCCCAGTGCTGACCCAGTGTCCCCAGTATGGCTCCACGGATCCCCCCCCCCAGTGCTCCCAGTGCCATCCCAGTGCTCCCAGTGCCACTCCAGTGCTCCCACTGCAGCTCCATGGATCCCCCCAGTGTCCCTCCCTGGCTCCCCCCACTGCTCCCAGTGCAGGTCCCAGTGCTGCACCAGTGCTCCCAGTGCAGCTCATTGGCTCCCCCCAGTGCTCCCAGTGCAGCACCCTGGCTCCTCCCAGTGCAGCACCCTGGCTCCTCCCAGTGCTCCCAGTGCTGCACCAGTGCTCCCAGTGCCCCTCCCTTGCTCCCCGTTCAATTTTGTGGTTCTCCCCAGTGCTCCCAGTGCCCCTCCCTGGCACCCCCCAGTGCTCCCAGTGCCCCTCTCTAGCACACCCCAGTTCTCCCAGTGCCACCCCAGTGCTCCCAGTGCCCCTCCCTGCCACCCCCCACTGCTCCCAGTGCCACCCCGGTGCTCCCAGTGTGGTTCCATGGATCCCCCCAGTGCTCCCAGTGCTGACCCAGTGCTCCCAGTGCCGACCCAGTGCTCCCAGAGTGGATCCATGGATCCCCCCAGTGCGACCAGTGCGACCAGTGCCCCTCCTTGGCTCCTCCCAGTGCCATCCCACTGCTCCCAGTGCCGCACTAGTGCTCTCATTGCGGATCCATGGATCCCCCCAGTGCTCCCAGTGCCGACCCAGTGCTCCCAGGGCGGATCCATGGATCCCCCCAGTGCGACCAGTACGACCAGTAGCCCTCCCTGGCTCCCCCCACTGCTCCCAGTGCAGGTCCCAGTGCCGTCCCAGTCCTCCCAGTCCCCCTCCCTGGCTTCTCCCAGTGCCATCCCACTGCTCCCAGTACCGCACCAGTGCTCCCAGTGCGGATCCCTGGCTCCTCCCAGTGCTCCCAGTGTGGTTCCATGGATCCCCCCAGTGCTCCCCGTGCGACCAGTACCCCTTTCTGGCTCCCCCCAGTGCTCCCAGTGCCACCCCAGTGCAGCTCACTGGCTCCCCCCAGTGGTCCCAGTGCCACCCCAGTGTGGCTCCATGGATCCCCCCAGTGCGACCAGTACCCCTCCCTGGCTCCCCCCACTGCTCCCAGTGGAGGTCCCAGTGCCGTCCCAGTCCTCCCAGTGCCCCTCCCTGGCTCCTCCCAGTGCCAACCCAGTGCTTCCACTGCCGCACCAGTGCTCCCAGTGCCACCCCAGTGCTCCCAGTGCCACCCCAGTGCTCCCAGTGCCCCTCCCTGGCTCCTCCCAGTGCCGCTCCACCACTCCCAGTGCTGACCCAGTGCTGCCAGTGCCGCACCAGTGCTCCCAGTGTGGCTCCATGGATACCCCCAGTGCTCCCAGTGCCCCTCTCTGGCACCCCCCAGTTCTCCCAGTGCCACCCCAGTGCTCCCAGTGCCCCTCCCTGCCACCCCCCACGGCTCCCAGTGCCACCCCAGTGCTCCCAGTGCCCCTCCCTGCCACCCCCCAGTTCCCCCCAGTGCAGTGGTGTGAGACAAAGGGGGCGGGGGTCATGTCTGAAGAGGGGCGTGGTTATGAGTGGGGGGCGTGGCTATGTCCAAGGGGGGCGTGGCCACGAGGGCTCCACCGAAGCCCCCCCCCCCCTCCCATTGTCCCCCTCCCTCGGGGGGGTCCCCCAAAAACACCCCCACGACCGGGTCATCGACTGCCGCCATCGCCGCCACCGTCACCGTCACCGTCACCGTCACCGTCACCGTCACCGTCGCCCACCCCCCATTTTGGGGAGGGGGCTCCCCAGTTACCCCATCACCAGGCCGGAGGGGTCCCAGCCCCCACCTCGGGGCCACACCCAGCCCTTGACTTTGACTCGCCCCTCCCCCCCTCCTTCCTTTCACTTTCGCTTTTTTGGGGTGGAGAAGTGGCAGTTCCGCGGGAGCCCGGCGAGGAGGAGCGCGGCGAGGAAGGGGGCGGCGAGGAAGGGGACCCCAGGCCCTGCGCCCAGGTAAACGGGGGCCCCCATCGCCCCCCGGGGCTTTGCCCGCTCCCTAACTGGGGGGTTCTGGGCCCAGAAACGCCTCAAATGGGGGCTTCGGAGCCCCAAATCTCCCCAAATTGGTGACTTGGAACCCCCAAAAAGTCCCGAAATGGGGGGTTCTGGGCCCAGAACCTCCTCAAATGGGGGGTTCGGAGCCCCAAATCTCCCCAAATTGGTGACTTGGAGCCCCAAAAGGTCCCGAAATGGGGGGTTCTGGGCCCAAAACCTCCTCAAATGGGGGCTTCGGAGCCCCAAATCTCCCCAAATTGGTGATTTGGAGCCCCAAAGGTCCCAAAATGGGGGGTTCTGGGCCCAGAAACTCCTCAAATGGGGGCATTCAGAGCCCCAAATCTCCCCAAATTGGTGACTTGGAGCCCCAAAAGGTCCCGAAATGGGGGGTTTGGACCCCAAATCTCCTCAAATGGGGGCTTCGGAGCCCCAAATCTCCCCAAATTGGTGACTTGGAGCCCCAAAAGGTCCCGAAATGGGGGGTTTGGACCCCAAAACCTCGTCAAATGGGGGGTTCGGAGCCCCAAATCTCCCCAAATTGGTGACTTGGAGCCGCAGAAGGTCCCGAAATGGGGGGTTCTGGGCCCAGAAACTCCTCAAATGGGGGCTTCGGACACCCAGATATCCCCAAATTGGTGACTTGGAGCCCCAAAGGTCCCGAAATGGGGGGTTCTGGGCCCAGAACCTCCTCAAATGGGGGGTTTGGAGCCCCAAATCTCCCCAAATTGGTGACTTGGAGCCCCAAAAGGTCCCGAAATGGGGGGTTTGGACCCCAAAATCTCCTCAAATGGGGCGTTCGGAGCCCCAAATCTCCCCAAATTGGTGACTTGGAGCCCCAAAAGGTCCCGAAATGGGGGGTTCTGGGCCCAAAACCTCGTCAAATGGGGGCTTCAGAGCCCCAAATCTCCCCAAATTGGTGACTTGGAGCCCCAATGGTCCCGAAATGTGGGGTTCGGAGCCCCAAATCTCCCCAAATTGGTGACTTGGAGCCCCAAAAGGTCCCTAAATGGGGGATTCTGGGCCCAGAAACTCCTCAAATGGGGGGTTCGGAGCCCCAAATCTCCCCAAATTGGTGACTTGGAGCCGCAGAAGGTCCCGAAATGGGGGTTCAGAGCCCAAAAACTCAGGAAATTGCTGTTTCTGAGCCCAAAGTCTCTGTTTCTGAGCCCCAGAGCTCCCTAAAGGAGGGGGTCGGAGCCCCAAATCCTGCTAAATGGGGGGTTCTGAACCCAAAAGCTCCCGAAATTGGTGTTTCTGAGTCCAAAAGCTCACAAAATTGCTGTTTCTGAGTTCCAAATCTCCCCAAATCGGCATTTCAGAGCCCCAAAGCTCCCTAAATTCGTGTCTTTGAACCCAAAAGCTCCCTGAAGCAGTGTTTCTGAGCCCCAAAGCTCCCTAAATTCTTGTTTCTCGGCCCCAAAAGCTCCCCAAATCGATGTTTCTCGGCCCCAAAGCTCCCTAAATTCTTGTTTCTTGGCCCCCAAAGCTCCCCAAATTGATTTTTCGGAGCCCCAAAGCTCCCTAAATTCTTGTTTCCGAGCCCCAAAGCTCCTCAAATCATTGTTTCAGAGCCCCAAAGCTCCCTAAATTCTTGTTTCTCGGAGCCCCAAAGCTCCCTAAATTCTTGTTTCTTGGCCCCAAAAGCTCCCCAAATCGATGTTTCTCGGCCCCAAAGCTCCCTAAATTCTTGTTTCTTGGCCCCAAAAGCTCCCCAAACTGATTTTTCGGAGCCCCAAAGCTCCCTAAATTCTTGTTTCTGAGCCCCAAAGCTCCCCAAATTGATGTTTCCGAGCCCCAAAGCTCCCCAAATCGATGTTTCGGAGCCCCAAAGCTCCCTAAATTCATGTTTCCGAGCCCCAAAGCTCCCCAAATCGATGTTTTCGAGCCCGAAAGCTCCCTAAATTCTTGTTTCCGAGCCCCAAAGCTCCCCAAATCAATGTTTTGGAGCCCCAAAGCTCCCCAAATTGATGTTTCCGAGCCCCAAAGCTCCCCAAATCGATGTTTCGGAGCCCCCAGCTCCCGTTTGCCGTTGGCCTGCGGGTTTTGGGGGCTAAAACATCTCCCCACCCTCCCAGCGCGCCGGGATGGAGGGCTCCGAAGGCGACGGAGGAGAAGCGCTGGACCCGCAACTCCCCTCCACCCGGGAGGGCGAGAGCGGCCCCTCGGCGGGAGACGGAGCTATCGGCAACGCCGGGGCGCATCCGACGGCATCCGACGGCCAAAACTCCCTTCCTGAGGGATGCGAGGACACCGGTTCAACCCCGGAGCAGGCGATGGCATCCAACGCATCCGACTGTGACGACAGCTCCTGGGAGATCCCCTACAAGCCAGGTACCGCCAGCGCAGGGATGGATCCCGATGGGATCGGGGCAGGGAAAATAAGGGATTCGCTTCGTTCTTTAGACCAGATGCCGGCGGGAGACAGAGACGACCGCTGCGGGCAGGATCCGGCCCCCGAATCCCTCAGCGGACACAAGGTGGGTGCTTGGAACTCCTCGGTAGCTTGAAATCAGGGGTTTTCTAGCGAAAATGTCCAATTTTAGGGTCGGAGCGAGTTCTGTTGATCGGCAAAGCGGCATGCAGCCGCTCGCTGGCTCCGATTCCCGCTCTGGGTCTTGGCTGAATTCGTTAACGTCGTTTGTACCGACACGAAAAGGAAAGGAAAAGGAAAAGCAAGTTGGGCGCGATAAAGCTGTTTACGAAGCGGAGAAGCGAGATAAATTAAAGAAAAGGAAAGCGACGCGGCGGAAACCGCTCCCCCCCTCCCACGGGGAGGCCGTGCCGGGTCGCCAGTTAAAAAACCCAACCCTAAACCCCCCCAAATTCCCCCTTTTTTTTCTTTTTATTGTGGCGAACGGTGTTAGGTGGAGCAGCTCTTTGCTCAGTTGGCGTCCTCCACCCTTCCCAACCTCTTAACCTTCGCTGGGGTGGGGGGAGATGGAGACACAGAAGCCTCGCACCCACGTTCTTCAGCGCCGCCTCAAACATCCGCCTGTTGTCAGCGTCGTTTTGGCCGCAAACCAACACCCTGCGAGCTGCTGTGGAGAAGATGAACCATTCCTGGTCAGGCCCAGGACAATCCTCCATGGGAGAGGGCGATTAGAAAGAAAAGAGCCCGTTTTAAGGGAAAAAAAGAGGATAATTAATGCGGGCACGTGCGGGCGCGTGAGTTTTGGGACGCGACGGGGAATAGTTGGTCGCCGCTGGCTTGGTGGGAGGCATCTCTGGGGGTTTGGCGTTGCCAAAGTGGTCCCACGCTGGTCAGGTTCTGGTCTTGAAGGAGTTGTACCTGTGGTGACAGCCATGTTGTGCTCTGAGGTGGCTCCGCCATTCCTCCAAAAGCTCCTGTGACCACCGGGAGCTCTGTTCTTCTCCTTCCCAGGCTCCTGAGGTCCCACCACGAGAGGAGATCCAGCTCCAGCAGCTGCCAACGCCCTCCTACGCCTCAGTGGAGGAGGAGAATTACCGGAACGCTGGCGTCCATCCGAAGGCAGCGTCGGGAACGCAGGAGCAGAAGGGTCTCGGGAGTCCGGTGAGTCCACTGCGGCTTTTGAAGCTCATGGCCAAAGCTCTTGGAGGACAAGCGTTGAGTTTTCCACACCAGCAGCGTCGCTGGCCTGGATTTTGGAGCTCAACGCTCTCCAAGTGGTAGGGGCAGAAGAAGACCCTGCCCAGCCCTTTGCCTCGCCGATCCTTTCAGCTCTCAGCTTTTGAACTTCAGTTTTTGCCTTCAACTCTTCCCATCTTCCTTTTCTCCAGGCGAAGGGCCCAGGTGACGTTAAGAGAGCGGAGGTGACAAACCAGGGGAACCTCGACCGCGCAGGTACCGGTGAGGGCCTTTCCTCGGTCACATCGTCTTCTCCGACCATAAATTGGGTGCTGAGTCATGTCAGGAGCGGCCCTGGGTGCCAAGAGCTGGGTGGGAGGTGGAAGCTCTTGGTGCCACCACACCCTGGGCTTCCCCCGGGACCTGTCCAGGGAGGAGGACAGGGAGGGAGACGCGATGGGCCATGCCGGCGGCTGCCCGCACCCTGCCGGCCTCGCCGCCTATCCCTGTCCCCAGCAGGGCCGTGCCCGAGCGCTGGTGGAGCTTGGGAGGACGGTGAAGACTTCGCTCCTAGAGCAGGTTGGGGTTCTTCTGCCAAGAAGCCCAAGCTGCAAGGAGCCCCCCTCTCCCTGGTGAACCCCGGGTTCCACCTTTCCTTGGCTCACCACCTTCTTTGGAGGCGTTAATCGATGATTTCTCCTTGGTTGCAGATGACCGGGAGATCAGCGAAGGCCCAGGACCTTCCAGCAGGTTCGCTGCGTGGAGGGACGTCATTGCTGAAGGGCTTGAGGTTGGATCTGGAGGGCTGGAGGTCCAGCAGCTCCCCAGGAGAAGGGGCTATGGTGGGAGGAGATGCAGCTTAGGCATCGCTAGGGCCCTTCTCCCCTCAAATCCCACCTCTGCTTGGCGTAGAGAGACCCCCCGGGGCGTCCTTCCACATCCTCTTCCCGCACCCAAGCGGTGGGCGCTCGCTCCGAGCCATCCAGCTCTTTCTGTAAGACCTCAGAGTAACCAAGGGGTCTTCAACAGGGCGGGAGGTGACGACGCAGGGGACGCGCAACCTCTGGGGACGTCGGCCAAGAGCCAACTGAAGTGGATGTGAGTGGTGGAGCAGGGGAAGGGGGACGGTGGCGGTGGGACGCAGTGGGGACCCACCACTTCTTTTCCGCCAGCTGCCAGCCCAACCCCTATCTCTTTGGTGGACGTCACCCCCCAGAAGACATGATGACCCTGCAGTTTGTTGCTGTGCTGTCCGAATATTATAAACTCGACAAAATTTCCAAGATCTGCGTTGTCTTCTACAAACAGCCCGGCCTCTGCAAAGAATTCGCCAACATGGAGCGAAGGTAAAAAAAAAAAAAAAAAAGATGGTTGAATTTACGCCGAGGAGGTGTTTCCACTGCGGTTCTCCTTCGGGAGGTTCAGCTCTGGCCTGAAGGACCTGGCTGCAGGGTTCCTACGGAGGTTGGAGGCGAACCCCCAAATGGAGACGTCCTGGCGGAGCCACAGCACTTGGCGGTGGCTCCTCCAATCTCCCCATCGCCCACGGAGCTGCCGTTTTGGCTGGGGCCAGGATCTTTCAGCCCCGGGCGAGGATCTGAGCTGGGCCGGTTGATTTAATGAATCCCTCGGCTGATGAACCCGCCTGTGGATTGCTCCCTGATGTTTTGAAGGCCAACGACGTCTCGTTGGATGAGCCAAACCTTGACTTGACAAGCTTCTTTCCCTTCCAGAGAGCGAGCGATCACGGGCAGTGCCAGGATCCCCCTCTCCCACCTGCGCCGAGGACGCATCTTTTATAAATACGCCCTGGTTAACACCCACAGCGCAGAGAGAGAGTGTCAATTAGAGCACATTGCTTTAGAGAACCGCGACATCCCGGCGCCCTGGAAGCACAGAGACGCTCAGTTATATCGTGTCGTGAATATACCCGAAACGGAGATCAAAGCGGACGGTAAGCGCTGGTATTTCCCCCGAAGTCACGACCGGCCGCGATGGCGATGGCCGTAGGCCGGCCTCCCTTTCACCCCGGTTTATTTTGGGAGGTTTCGAGCTGCGGGTTTACGAGCTGCTCATACAAATCAGCTTTTCTTCCTTCGTAATAAAATTGACGGCTGGCACCCAAAGCCCATCCGGAAAACGGGTGGCACCTCTTGGGTTGGAGAAACGCTCAGGTGGCTTCGTGTTTTCGGGGCTCGGCCGAACTCGGTGTCTACGTCTTGTTCTCAAACTCTTCCTTTTCCCCCAGGAACGTGGACCGTCTTCGAACACATCGAATGCACTTTCCCCAGCAGCAGCACCCACATGAGGAAAGTTTTATCCACAAAGGTGCCCAGGTGCAAGATCCAGATGGAATACCTGGAGTGCGATTTCTTTGCTCACACCACCTCCTGGAATTCCCTTGAGCGCGTAGAGAGGAAACTGGATAGGTTCAAGGAGAGCAACATCGTCTGTGTCGGGGACGCCGAGACGGGAGAAAGCTTTGAGATCGTCTTCAGTTCGGATGCGGTAAGCGTCCGCCCTAAACCCTTGGGGAGCCGGCAAAGTGGTATCCCTCATTTTGGGGGATGGCTTGGACATCGGAGGAGTGAAACTAAGAGCCTTCTCCTGCCCGGTGTATTTTAGCACCTAGGACCTTCCTGCGTGGACACGTGGCACCGGGAATAAAAAATGTCTCCCTGGGGAGGTGCCACGCGAGGTGCCCCCGGGCAGCAGCATCTTCCACCTCCCATCCTTCTCCCCGGAGCAGGAGGGCAGGGAGGCCCTGCAGAGGGCCCTGGCCAGGCCGGAGCCATGGGCCCAGGCCACTGGGTGAGGGTCAGCGAGGCTCAGGGCCGGGTCCTGCACTTGGGGCACAGCAACCCCAGGCACCGCTGCAGGCGTGGGGAGGAGCGGCTGGGAGCTGCCCGGCGGGAAAGGACCTGGGGGCGTTGGTCGACAGCCGCTGAACATGAGCCAGCAGCGTGCCCAGGTGGCCAAGAGGGCCACTGGCATCCTGGCTTGTATCAGGAACAGTGTGGCCAGCAGGAGCAGGGCAGGGATCGTCCCCCTGTGCTGGGCACTGGGGAGGCCGCCCCTCGAATGCTGTGCTCAGCGCTGGGCCCCTCACCCCAAGGCGGCCATGGAGGGGCTGGAGCGTGGCCAGAGCAGGGCAGCGAGGCTGGGGCAGGGGCTGGAGCCCAAGGCTGGGGAGGAGCGGCTGGGGGAGCTGGGGGGGCTCAGCCTGGAGAAGAGGAGGCTGAGGGGAGCCCTCATCGCTCTCTGCAACTGCCTGAAAGGAGGCTGGAGCCGGGGGGGTCGGTCTCTTCTCCCCAGGAACAAGCGCTGGGACGAGAGGGAACGGCCTCAAGCTGCGCCAGGGCAGGTTTGGGTTGGGTATTGGGAAAACTCCTTCCCCCAAAGGGCTGTCAGGCCCTGGCCCAGGCTGCCCAGGGCAGGGGCTGAGTCCCCGTCCCTGGGGGGATTTAAAAGCCGGGGAGATGTGGTGCTGGGGGCCGTGGGTTAGCGGTGGCCTTGGCAGCGCTGGGTTAACGGCTGGACTCCGTGATCTTCAAGGGTCTTTTCCAACCTTAACAATTCCATGGTTCTATGATTCTATGATTGTTCTTGGAGAAAACCCATCTTGTCCAGCCTGCTGAAACACCTGCTCCTTATTCTTCTTGTCCAGGTGAAAGACAACATCGGAGCCTTCATACAAGCGATCATCAAGCGCCTGAAGACCGAGGCGCATAAACTTCCTAAGCTCCTCTTCGCCTTTCACGCCTCGTTTTGCTATGACGTCCCCCTCCCGGCGGCATCCATCGCCACGGCTGAAAAGCACCTGCAGGGCATCGAGTTCTTCGAAGACAAATACAGAGAACTGAGAGGAAAAAGGTAATTTAGATTTGTCGACCTGCTCGCTTGGAGCAACGACACCTTTAGAGGGCTGGGGCTCAGCTCAGTTGTCCCCATGTGTCACTTTGGGTGCCAAGGGGTCTTTGAGGGGGCCTAAACCCAGCTTGGTGCCTTCCAGCCTGGTGAGTCCATCTTGGGTACCCCGGGCACCTCAAAGGGCATCCGACGTCTCTGATATTGGTTGTCCCCTGGAGGCGTCTCGATCCGAGCTCTTTCCAGGCAGGATGAATCCCATCACACGTTGTGGGAAAAGACTCCATCCCGTGTTGGCACACTTCTCCCACCGGCATCCCAGAGGTTGGTTATGGCAAGTTCGACTTTTTTGGCCTTTTTTTTTTTTTGCAGCAAATACTTTCCGGCTCTGAAGGAATTGTGTCTCAGGACCACCGAAGGCACCTTGTGGATCTGGTTGGTCCCGCTGCTCTACACGATCAAGGAAGAGACAGAGGACTTGTTTCTCACACGCGAGCTTCCTTCAGAAGCCTTCCTACAGCTGAGGAGGGACGAAGAGAAGCAAAGGTGGGGCTGAAAGGCTGAGGTGGGACCAGGGGAATGAACCGTCCTGCTCTTCAAAGCGCTTTTCATTCCTTCTGCTCGGTGGCTTCTCGAGGAGCTGCCCCTTCTCCTTGGCACGCTGTGTCCCCTGCCCTGGGGGGGTGTTGAAGGAGGTGGATCTCAAGGGGAGGATGGAGCCGGGTGCCGTGGGGTCTCATCCAGACATCTTCCACCAGATCAGGTTGCTCAAAGCCCCATCCAACCTGACCTTGACCAGCGCCAACGCTGGGGAAGATCTCCCTGTCCATGGCAGGGGGGTTGGACTAGATGATCCTCGAAGGTCCTTTCCAACCCGAACCCAACCCAACCCATTCTATGATCCTCCACTAGATCAGGTGCCTCAAAGCCCCGTCCAACCTGACCTTGAACACTTCCAGTGATGGGGCACCCACAATGCCTCTGGGCAACCCGCTCCAGTGTCTCACCACCCTCATCGCACAACAGTTCTTCCTCAAGTCCGATCTAAATCCAGCCTCTTTCGGTTTAAAACCGTTAAAACCCCGACCCAGGTGCAGGACCTCGCACTTGGCCTTGTTGAACTTCATGAGGTTGGCACGGGCTCACTCCTCCAGCCTGTCCAGGTCAACTCGAACCCCGAGTTTTGTCCTCGTGACCTTAAAGTGGATAAATTCCCCAAAATTCCTGCTTTGCCGTGTAGAGTCACTCGCTGTCAAACCCCAGCTCCTCCTTCCGGCCCCCAGCCGCCCTGGCTGTAGGTCACCACTGTGGCTACCAGTCACGGTGCCATCTCCGACGCCACCAACGTGCCTCCTGGTCCTCCAAAGTCCATCTGATGTTCTTGACCTGCTTTCCTAGGAAAGTCCTGAAGATGATAGACATTCACAAGACCTTGATTAGAAGATGTGCTCCACTGGCAAAGAAGGTGGTGGAGATGGTGGCCCTGAGGAACTTCAACAGGGACCCTTTGCCTGACATTTGGCTTCCACTCCAGCTCCTCTTGGAGACCTTGTACGTGCGCACCCTGGACGTCATTAGAGCCTCGTCCCCCGTGCCTGTAAGGACAAGGGACTGGTGGAAGACCTTCTTCTGCTCTGCGGGGAGTGGTGGGGCTGTTTAGACATGGGGCAGAACGCCTCCTTGGTTCCTGCAGAGATTTTCAGCAGGACTGAAGGACTTCGTTGTAGAAACCCGGGGTTAGAGCTGAATCCTGGGGCCAGAAGAAAGGAAATCCCTTTAATCGTGCCAGAAAACCTCACGCTGTAGCGTTTAAGCGGGGAAGCTCCTCAGCCGTGGGAGCAGAAACCTTCTCCTGTTTGTCCTTAATGTCCTTCTGTCCTCTTTTTCAGGAAGACGATTTGAACACGGCTTTGGAAGTCATCGCCACCAGGATGGATTCCTGGTTCAAGGATTTGTGAGTGGGGGCTTCTTGAGAGGAGAGGGGCTGCGGCACCTCCGTCAAAGGTCTGGGGAGGGAGGGACAGAGCCCTGGCTGAGCAGAAAGAGGGTGGCTGCTGCCGTTTGCCCACTCTGTTTTTGATGGCTTTAACCCCACCACGGCTGGAGAGCATGGAGACCCAGCAGGGTTGTGTCCTATGAACCTGCCCACGTCTCCCAGCTGCAGACAGTGGCTGTGGTCAGGTAGGGACTGCGAAAGCAACTACAAGAAGCATTTGGTCCTTTCCCGTGTCCGCAGGTGTCCGCCGGGGTCTTCAAACCAACCGCCGAAGCCCCCGAACGAGCACGAGATCTTGCAGTGTCTGAACTTGGTGTACATCTTGCTCAAGTGTTTCTTGGACGAGCTGACGAAATCGCTGTCATTCAGCTCCTTGATAACGATGCTGCGGATCCTTGGGATGGCTGTCGGCAAAGTGGATTCGCTACAAGCGAACGAGGTGAGAACAGGATCCGTGGCTTCTGTCACGAAGGCTCGGCCTCCCGTTTGCAGCCGAGGAGAGCCCAGAGCTTCTGGCTCACTCTTCCCTTCTTGAATTTCTCAAGGAATTCCAGCAGTTTACTTCAGCAGAAAGGTTTCAAGAGTTTTCACGTTTGACCGCGCTGTGGCTCGAGGGATACTTTCACAGGGCACCCACGGAGGAGAAATCCTTCCTGAAGGACATGAAGGTGAGTGACGAGGCCCAGAGACCAACGCGAGCCACAACCCTTGGTAGATCCGGGTGTTCCTCAAGGTCCAGCTGATGGGTTTGGCTCTTCCTCTGTAGAGGTGGCAGGAGCTCTTTTCGGTGGAGATCCTCTGTGCGGGGTGGACCAAGGAGTGGCAGGGCTTCCTCCACAACATGTTTGAGAAGTGGTTGAAGAAGGTGAGTCCTGGAGACCTTCCAGCTGGGGGGGGATGATGCTCCTGGTCTTTGCCATGCTCGGTTTTGCCTCGGTCACCGTTTTGGTGGTGGAACTCGAGCAGGCTGGTAAGGACCCAGAAAGCAGCTGCCTCTTAAGCGTTTCCTTGCTGTAGGTTAACGACAAATGCCTCATGGACTTCTACTTGGCTTTCCTGAACGTGGAGAAGCAATGTGACATGGAGTTGGAGAGCTGCTTTATGAATCACGTCATCCAGTGGATCAGAGCCCTCGACAAAAGCGAGGTAGGAGAGCTGCCACCCCTCCTTGTGCTGCCGGAGGCCTCCACGTCCCACTTTGCCAGCTCTTTTACCGACCCGTGCGGGGTTAAGAGAGCGGGGAAAGGCCTTTCTGAAACAACCGCGAGTCCACAAAGCCCCTAAAGAGGAGAAATTTCCCATCTTTCCAGGAGTCCATGCTAAAATCCGTGATAAGCATGCTCCACAAGACGAGCAAAGAGGCTACTGGGAAGGTGCTTTCCGTTCTCGTGGAGAAATTGTGTTCGGAGGTGAAGAGGTTGGGACGCGTCGACGCGTTTGATGAGAGCACCGGCCCCGTTCTTGCAAACCTGCTCAACGCTCCCGGGCTCTACGATCTCATTTCTGCCGTCCGTGAGTGTCCCCTGAGTGCTTTTCCTGGGAGAAGCTCTTGGTTTCATTCCAGGAATCTTGATTTCTTTATCCCGTCGCAACGCTGCTTCGTTGCGTGCTCCGCGAGGGAGTGGAGTCCAAAGGCAGTCAAGTGTTAGAACGAGAGAGAGGTGGTGGCATCACTGCGCTTGGAGGGTTTCCATGGTTGGACAAAGCCTGGTCCGAGGCCAGTGTTGGCCCTTCTTTGATCAGGAGATGGAGGAGAGGACAACTCGTGGCTGTTGCTCCCTGCTACAACTTCTGGCACCATCAAAAAGACTCTGGGCTTGTTGTCTCCACAGCTGCCCTTCCTGCAGTAGCTGTTGGCTGCGGTGGGATTGTTCCTTCACCTCCTCTCGGCCAGAACAAAGCCACCAAGCACCATCTTCTGTGCCCCAGTCCCTCTTGGAAGCCCTCCACGTCTGCAGGAGCCGCCTGCCCAACCTCAGATGCAATCTCCTAGGTGGTCCCCATGGCTTCCTAGGTGGTCCTCATGGCTTCCTAGGTGATCCTCATGGCTTCCTAGGTGGTCCCCATGGTTTTCTAGGTGGTCCTCATGGCTTCCTCGGTGGTCCCCATGGTTTCCTACGTGGTCTCCATGGCTTCCTAGGTGGTCCTCATGACTTCCTCGGTGGTCCCCATGGTTTCCTACGTGGTCTCCATGGCTTTCTAGGTGGTCCTCATGGCTTCCTTGGTGGTCCCCATGGCTTCCTAGGTGATCCTCCTGGCTTCCTAGGTGGTGCCCATGCTTTTCTAGGTGGTCCTCATGGTTTTCCTACGTGGTCTCCATGGCTTCCTCGGTGGTCCCCATGGTTTCCTACGTGGTCTCCGTGGCTTTCTAGGTGGTCCTCATGGCTTCCTTGGTGGTCCCCATGGCTTCCTAGGTGATCCTCCTGGCTTCCTAGGTGGTGCCCATGCTTTTCTAGGTGGTCCTCATGGTTTTCCTACGTGGTCTCCATGGCTTCCTAGGTGGTCCCCATGGTTTCCTACGTGGTCTCCGTGGCTTTCTAGGTGGTCCTCATGGCTTCCTTGGTGGTCCCCATGGCTTCCTAGGTGATCCTCATGGCTTCCTAGGTGGTCCCCATGGCTTCCTAGGTGGTCCCCATGGTTTGTTTCAGGCAGGGGGAGATACCTGACTTTCCCAAAGGAAATCTGGGATTTTCCCAAGGGGCTGGTTTTGATGGTTGAGCTAGAAAGCAACCACACATCTGTCCTCCACACCGGTGGGGCGACGGATCTCCATGAACTGGAAGGTGCTGGCTCTTCCCAAGGATCTGGCTTCCAAAGAAACACAGGAGAGAAATTGCCGGCTGTCTTTCACCAAACTTCATTTATTTTACAGAAGAATCAGAGTGCAAGTTTCAAGTTCAGCTCGGTGACGGCGCAAAAATCCTCCTTTCCCGGGTGTACGCGTTCTCCAGCTTCGTGGGGCACCGTGTCCTCTTGGGTGACATTCCCTGCGGCATCCTCTCCGACATCTTAAAGCATAAGGAGCCCTTTAAGAAGATCCTCTGCACCTGTAGTAAGTTCGGAGTTTCCAACTTGGGCGCGTTCTCATAGTTACGTGGCCAACAGGAGATTTATCTACTGGCTAATTATCTAAAATGCAAAGAAAACTAAAAATTATCTGCAAAGGGAGTCCAAAAAACAGAAGTAAAAATGTAACAGTTGGCCACGGAGGTGATTTTAAGCAATTTGAGGAGCTGGAAGGAGTGAAAACACCGTTTTTTTTTAATGTTCATTTTTTTTAATGCTCAAGTTTTTGGGTGTTTGTGGAATTATTTTAAAGTTGCGGGGTGTTAGTGGAATTTATTTTCAAGTTTGGGGGTCTTTGGGGGATTTATTCCAAGGACTGCGGTGGTATAGCTTCCTGGTTACAGGCCTCGCCTTCAGGCCCATCGCAAGCTCCATCTCTCGTCAATTCAAACCCAGACGAAAGGGGGCAAATCCTCCAAATTCTGCTCTGAGACCAAACTTTATTGATATTTTTGGTGGGTTTGGGGACAAGTCCTCCAAATTCTGCTCCGAGACCAAACTTTATCGATATTTTTGGTGGGTTTGGGCGCAAATCCTTCAAATTCTGCTCCGAGAAGAAACTTTATCGATATTTTTGGTGGTTTTGGGGGGCAAATCCTCCAAATTCTGCTCCGAGACCAACCTTTATTCATATTTTTGGTGGGTTTGGGGGGTAAATCCTTCAAATTCTGCTCCAAGAAGAAACTTTATCGATATTTTTGTTGGTTTTGGGGGCAAATCCTTCAAATTCTTTTCCGAGACCAAGCTTTATCGATATTTTTGGTGGGTTTGGGGACAAGTCCTCCAAATTCTGCTCCGAGACCAAACTTTACTCATAGTTTTGGTGGCTTTGGGGGGTAAATCCTCCAAATTCTGCTCCGAGACCAAACTTTATTCATATTTTTGGTGGGTTTGGGGGGTAAATCCTTCAAATTCTGCTCCAAGAAGAAACTTTATCGATACTTTTGTTGGTTTTGGGGGCAAATCCTTCAAATTCTTTTCCGAGACCAAGCTTTATCGATATTTTTGGTGGGTTTGGGGACAAGTCCTCCAAATTCTGCTCCGAGACCAAACTTTACTCATAGTTTTGGTGGCTTTGGGGGGTAAATCCTCCAAATTCTGCTCCGAGACCAACCTTTATTCATATTTTTGGTGGGTTTGGGGGGTAAATCCTTCAAATTCTGCTCCAAGAAGAAACTTTATCGATACTTTTGTTGGTTTTGGGGGCAAATCCTTCAAATTCTTTTCCGAGACCAAGCTTTATCGATATTTTTGGTGGGTTTGGGGACAAGTCCTCCAAATTCTGCTCCGAGACCAAACTTTACTCATAGTTTTGGTGGCTTTGGGGGGTAAATCCTCCAAATTCTGCTCCGAGACCAACCTTTATTCATATTTTTGGTGGGTTTGGGGACAAGTCCTCCACATTCTGCTCCGAGAAGAAACTTTATCGATATTTTTGGTGGGTTTGGCAGCAGCGCTGCTTTGGGAAGAGGCTGCAGGCTTTCTGCAAATTGAAACACTCATCTTTTGTTTGATGGCAGGGGTTATGTTCCCTGCAGCTCTTCTCTTTCCAAGGGGTTCTCCTTCACGTCCGGGTCTTCTTTTTTTTTCCAGATCCCTCTTTCTCCACGTGTATAATGAACGTGCTGGAGGTCAGGAAGCAGGAGTTTGAGCAACTGGAAGAGCAGAAGCAGCGAAGACACTCCTTTCTCCGCCTGTGCCGTGGCATAGAGGACATGATAAAAGGTACCGCTTGGGTTAACGGAGCTTCTTCTGTGGTTCTTGAGTGGGGAGATGTCTCCTAAAATATCGAGTCTCATGGTGGGTGGGAGGGAAACGCGGTCAGGGAACCCGTTGACTTCAGGGCTCATCTGTTGGTGGAGAGACACATGACGTGAGTCCCTTCTTGTTCTTCCCACCTGGTTTAGTGGATAGAAGTACCGTGGAGAAAAGCGTCATGGACAACGGAAGTTTTAAGGATCAGATGTCGGTGAAGACGTTCTCCATTGATGGCAAGGGCAAAATGGAAGCGCACGTCCTCGACGATTATAGCGACATGATGCAAAAGCTTTACATTGTGGAGAAAAGCCACTGTTTCCGTGGGCTGTGGAAGACGAGAGCAGAGCAAACCAAAGCCACGACACCCAAAGATCAAGTTTTGTCCATAGAAGATGTTCAAGAAAAAATTTATAAGCCAGCCATCGCTGACTTTCAGAAAACCTACCTGTCCCTCCAAGACTTCTCCATCACCCTTGGGACCGTGCAGAGCCAGTTTGAGAAGGTGCTGGGAGACAAGGATCAGCTCCTGGAGGAGTTTAAAATCATGGAGAACAGCAAAAGGCCAAGGGGCGGAGAAGCTCACTGGATCGCGGGAGCGGTGGAGAGGATTGAAAACTCCCTGACCCTCTCGAAAGTGGTGAACGCTGCCAAGATGATCGATGCTCTGAGACAAGTGCTTCAGCTGAAGGGGGACTTCCAGACTCTCAGCGACCTGGCGAAATACGTACGTAGGAGATGCGTGGGCATCGTGTCGGGTGCTCTTGGGAAACGCAGGTAGACAAGTCGATATGTGGAAGGCCACAGGTGGCAGCTTCTGATTAAATCCCGTCAGGCTCCTCCTCAACAAGACTTGAGCGATGGACTGAAGGAATTACTTCCAGTTGCCTCTTCCTATGCATCGTGGAGGCCTACAGGGCTGAATTCAAGAGCAGGCTTGGGTTTGAGGCCAAGATCTCATCTTGTTTGGGGAGGAGGAGACAGAACAGAGCTGCTTTCCTTCTCATCCCAACAGACGCCTACTGGGCTTTGTTTCTTTTTTTTTTTTTCCAGGAAGAGGAGGAATTCAAGAAGAAGCGACTCGACTTTATGACCCAAGACTTAATGAAGGTGCAAAAAAGTTTGAGTGACATTCCCCAGGGAGTCTTGGCCTTTTTGAGGGAACTTCTGGAATGTGCAAGGAAAGGTTTTACCTCCTGGATCAAGACCATAATAAAAGGTGGGCTGGAAGGAAGATACAGCAGCAGAGGGCGACCACTTAGTCCTTGTCGCTCCCCGCATACAACACAGCGCTACCTGAATCAGAGCAGAGAAATTCCTCAACTGTCTCTCTTCTTTTTCTTTTTTCTTCATTTTTTCCCCCCAGACAAGACGGAAATCCCTGTATTTGTGGAGCTGGCATCGATTTCCGCAGGTGAAAACGATACGGATATCGACAGAGTGAGTTCCTTCCGTGATGCCATGACTGCTTCTGCGCCCATCATATTAGACCTGAGTCCCACAGATGGATTCGACCGGTTCTCTGAAGCTCTGTCTTCCATCACTGGAGCCATCGCGAAAGACACTGAGCTTCCCAAGAAGCTGGTGAGTCTTCAAGTCCCACGTCCAAGAGTCGCTTGGACGCTTGCTGGGAGGCCACGTTGCTCACGTGTAGGGGTCTGATGCCATTTAAGATGGTTTCCCATCCTCGTGGGCCTGGCAGGACCTGGGCAAAGGCCGTGCTCTTTTTGGAGTGGAAGCCTGGTGGAACATCTCAAACGACCTTACAGATGCGTGTGGGCAACTGGAGGAGGCCCAGGAGGTGGGGGTGAATAGGAGGAAACGAGTTCTGGAGTCTACAAATTAGGATCACAGAATAGTTGAGGTTGGAAGGGACCTCTGGAGATCGTCTAGGCTAAATCCCCTGCTTAAAATGGGGTCAGGTGGGGCAGGTAGCTCACGGCCATGTCCGATTGGGTTTTGAGCATCTCCAAGGCTGGAAGACTCCAGAACCTCTTGCAGAACTGGATAGAAAAGCTTGTCTTCTGTTTAACAGGATCCCTTGTGGTTGTGCCCCAGGCTGTCACTGAGCCTTACGCTCTGCTCCCCACCAAAACCAGAGCAGAGAACAAGAGCTTCACCATGTGCTGACGCTCTGGGCTGTTAGGAAAGGCCCAGCTCCGGGGCTGCATCTCCTCAGAAGCCCTGGGAAACCCCATCCTCAGAAGAAATGGTCACAGAAACCCCACCTGCATCAGCTCTGGGGTGGGGGAGTGGTGCTCAGCGTCCTTCCAGCTGGTTACTGGGTTTCCCTTTGGTTCTGCTTTTGCAGAAAGATTCCTGTGACCACAGAGCGTGGATACAGCTGGTTCACGACTCCCACGGCTCGGTGAAGCGTTCTGCGATCTCTCAAGCCAGAAACATCAACAGGAATGGGATTTTTACCATCTCGGCACCTCCGAAATTCAAGGTAAAGGGTCTCCAAGACTGTTTCTTGTCCGGTTCTATTTTTTAATGTCATTGGGAGAAAAGATCTTTCTTGAAATCAACCTCCGATGAGCATGCCAGGTTGCCAATAGATCTCCAGTTGGGTTTGCAACTAGTACCACCAATTTTCTCTTCAACCTTGAGTATTTTCAGTGGAAAACAGGCTTTTCTTTCCTCCAGAGGAGGTGGTACGCGACACGTAGCATCCCGATGTGCAGCATTTCAACTCAAAGCTCCGTAAAAGGCCACGTGGTGATGTTGGTTGTCTTCTCTGCTATCCAGGCTACGCTTGAGGACTGCGTCTCGTTGCGGCTGCTGAATGACGGCGAGGAGAGCACATCTCCAGCAGACCAGAAGGCCAAGTCATACAGTTTGTCGCAGCTCACGGAGCTCCAGAACAAGCTTATGCTGATCGCCACCAAGGTTGAGCAGGGCAGAGAGGAGGCAAACCGTTTCTTGGAGGTAAGTCACAGCGCAGCCCGAAAAATGGCGGCCGTTGGGCTTGGGATTTTGCTGGAATTATTTTCGGGAGACTCATCCATGACTTGCAGTTCTGGCCTTTTGGGAGCAGAGGTGTTGCTGTAGGATGACGCCCACTTCCCAAGCTACAGGAGTGGGATTTGCTTGCCTAAGCCTTGCTCTTCACTTGTGGTGCCCACCAGCCCTCCCAAGACCTTTCATACTTCACCGTGGAGGGACACTGTTGTCCCTTGTCCTGTCACTACAAGCCTGGGTGAAAGGTCTCTCTCCATCTTTCTCATAAGCCCCCTTCATGCATAGAACGGGCGCACGAAGGTCTCCCCAGAGCCTCTCCAGCTGAACAACCCCAACTCTCTCAGCCTTTCTTCACAGCAGAGCCGGTCCAGCCCTCTGACCATCCTGGTGTACCTCTTCTGGACCCGCTCTAACAGCTCCATGTCTTTCTTAGAATCGTGGAATCGTTTAGGTTGGAAAAGACCTTGAAGATCATTGAGTCCAGCCATTAACCCAGTGCTGCCAGGTCCACCACTAAGCCATGGCCCCCAGCACCACATCTCCCCGGCTTTTAGATACCCCAGGGATGGGGACTCAGCCCCTGCCCTGGGCAGCCTGGGCCAGGGCCTGACAGCCCTTTGGGGAAGAAGTTTTTCCCAATACCCAACCCAAAGCTGCCCTGGTGCAGCTTGAGGCCGTTCCCTCTCGTCCCATCGCTTGTTCCTGGGGAGAAGAGACCGACCCCCCCGGCTCCAGCCTCCTTTCAGGCAGTTGCAGAGAGCGATGAGGGCTCCCCTCAGCCTCCTCTTCTCCAGGCTGAGCCCCCCCAGCTCCCCCAGCCGCTCCTCCCCAGCCTTGGGCTCCAGCCCCTGCCCCAGCCTCGCTGCCCTGCTCTGGCCACTCTCCAGCCCCTCCATGGCCTTCGTGGGGTGAGGGGCCCAGCGCCGAGCACAGCATTCGAGGGGCGGCCTCCCCAGTGCCCAGCACAGGGGGACGATCCCTGCCCTATTCCTGCTGGCCACACTGTTCCTGATACAAGCCCAGATGCCACTGGCCCTCTTGGCCACCTGGGCACGCTGCTGGCTCATATTCTTGTGCTGAAGTCCTCAGAGCTGGGTGCAGTGCTCCAGGTGGGGTCTTACCAGAGCGGAGCAGAGTCCAATGGACTTAAGTATATTCAGGTTCCCCAGGTGGCCCCGTATCTGATCTCCTACAATGGGAGGGACTCCAGCCTCTGCCGTGAGGTTCAGGGACTTGAGAGATGTGGGAAGAGCGATTACCATTGAAAACGGAGGCAAAAAATGGAATAGCTCAGTCTTCTCCATGTCAGAGCGCTCCTGTCTTATTTACCAGGGCCGTACATTTTCTTTCATCTTCTTTTTCTGGCCCACGTACCCGTAGAAGCCCTTCTTATTCTTCACGTCCCTTGCCAAACTCTACTAATTCCTGAAGCAACTGAAACCTTGCTCTCCTAAAATTCAGGGTCCCGACTCTACTCTTCGCCTGGCCCATATCCCTCGAGAGCATGAATCCCACCAGGGCATGATCTCTGCTGCTCAAAACTCCAGCCCCCTCCCCTGTTAAGTCCAGTTTAAAGCTCTCCTTAAGTCTGGACAGCTTCTTGGTGAAGACCTTCTTGCCCCAGTTGGTCAGGTGAATCCCATCATTCCCCAACAGACCCAGCTTCTCAAAGGTAGACCCAGCTTCTCAAGGGTAGATCTGTCTTCTCAAAGGTAGACCCGGCTTCTCAAAGATAGACCTGGCATCTCAAAGGCAGACCCAGCTTCTCAAGGGTAGACTGGACTTCTCAAGGGTAGACCGGGCTTCTCAAAGGTAGACCCAGCTTCTCAAGGCTAAATCTGTCTTCTCAAAGGTAGACCTGGCTTCTCAAGGGTACACCCAGCTTCTCAAAGGTAGACTGGACTTCTCAAGGGTAGACTGGATTTCTCAAGAGTAGACCCGGCTTCTCAAGGGTACACCCAGCTTCTCAAAGGTAGTCTTGGCTTCTCAAAGGTAGACCGGGCTTCTCAAGGGTAGACCGGGCTTCTCAAGGGTAGACCGGGCTTCTCAAGGGTAGACCGAGCTTCTCAAGGGTAGACCCAGCTTCTCAAGGCTAAATCTGTCTTCTCAAAGGTAGACCTGGCTTCTCAAGGGTAGATCCAGCTTCTCAAGGGTAGACCCCTCTTCTCAAAGGTAGATCCATGATCGTAGAAGCCCAAACCTTGAGCATGGCACCGGCCACGCAGCCAGATGCTCCAATCCCTTCGTCATCTTCCCTGGACTCTCTCCATCACGTCCATGTCTCGCTTGTACTGGGGAGCCCACAACTGAGCTCTACGGATCTCAGGAGGAAAGCGTGACCCGAGGGGTGTTTGGAAGCTGTTGAGAGCACGCTGCAGTACGTGAGCTGGTTCCCTGTTGTCTCTTTGGCTCGTTACAGATATTGGAAAGAGTCGAAACAGTTGGAAAGTTGTACCTGAAGCTTCTCAGCGTCGGCAACATCCTCTTCATCAACTGGAAGGCCGACATCTACTGCAACCCCCAGCAACGTGTGAAAGTCTACACGGAGTTTGGGATCGCTGGGATCCTTGTTCAGAGCACAAGACCCCTCCTGGAGGAGCTGGACAGCCTCTCTAAAGCGATGGAGCGTTGCTTGGCAGAGTGGAAGAAGTACCTGGAGACCCAAAGGCACACCTACCCTCATCTCAACCTGTTCACTGCACACCAGCTCTTCTACTTATGCAGCCAGCTGGCCAGAGTCCAGAAGGGCATCACAGAGCCGCAGGTGCTCATCATGCTTTCCGTCATCAAGCATGACATCAAAGAAGAAGATATCAAAAAAGCCCTGGGGGACGCGCTGATGACTCCTATGGACTCCGTGAATACGGCGGCGGCAGCAGACGAGGAATCGGTTACCTGGAACGACTACATCATTCGTTTTCCCCAGTTCATCAAAAGCTTGGCCGAATCGGGCTACGATGAGTCGGTGGCAAAGGCCGCCTTGCAGAGCTGCCTGTCCAGCTCACCCATCACGGAGCAGATGCTCATGGATTTCGCCTTCGAGCAGGGCGACGACAAGGAGTTGGTTGAAGAGCTCAGCAAGTTGTACGAGGAGACGAGAGAAAGCTTCCTGCAGAAGAGACGGAAATTTAAAACCACGAACAGAGATGTTGACCAGGTTTCCTTCAGCACCCTGGCGCACGATGAGTTGGCCGCCTCCTTCGAGAGTCTGCCGTCTATTTACGACAAGGTGAATCTGCTCTGGGATGCCTACTGTAAGAAATTCGCTGGCCTGGTGTCCGATAAATACATAGGCTTGGATGTTTTTGGGGAAACGCTGAAGCACTTGGCCGCTCTAGAAAGCACGCGCGTTGAGAGAAGTTTACCCGTAGGTTTTGAAGCGGGGAAACCTCTTCTGGTCATGTGTAAGGAAGAGGAAATGTTACCCAACGTGTTATTCGTCTACCGGCACACTGAGACGGCACCTCTCCCGTCGTACGACGAGGTCCTGGTGTGTACGCCCGACACGGAGGAGGAGGAGGTGGAGCTGCTTGTCAGGAGAGCTCTTTCCCCAGCTTCCCAAGACCAGAAGATCTATTGTTTGCTGGGTGCTGATAAATTAGTTTATAAAGTTTCCAAACAACTCGAGTCCCACTTCTTCCGCCTGGTGCAATCTTCCAGCACCCCCAACTACAGATTCATCATCTTCTGCAATGCCAAAGCTCACAACTCCTATGTTATCACGGCCTTTGATGCCTACAAGGTGACGTTCCCCTGCTACTCCAAGACAGAAATCCAGACCTACCTGAAGATGCATCTCCAAGTGCCGAGCGGGACAGCCCCCGTCGCTCAAGCCTTCAAAGAGCCCCATCAGCAGAACGTGAAGTTCGTCTTTTCGGAGCGAGCGGGAATGGGTAAGTGTTTTGGGGAGTCGTATTCTGAGCTGTACCTCAAACCAAGGAGGCAAGGTGGCACACCGGGCTTTTGGGGAGAGATTTCCTTGGTTTGGGTCGCATGCAGGTGTGGAAGAGTAGGTGATTGATGCCCATCTCATCTGCTCCTTAGGGAAGTCTCTCTTTGTGGACACCACCGTCAGAAAGGTCCGTGCCCAGCTGGGTGGCACGCTACCCCTTCACAAAACCATTAGGCTGATGGAGTCGGACATCGATTTCCAGTTCTTTGTGGAGGAGCTCCTCTCCATCAAGGAATCCTCGACCGAAATTCAGCCCTGCATCTTCCACATCGATGTGTCTCCAGTGGTGAGTGCTTCAAGTGGACAAGAAGAGGTGGTGAAACACAGAAGACCCAGGGAGGGAGAGAAGGAGGTGGAAACTCAAACCCAGCCCAAGCAGAGCAGCGATTTTAATTTGGTTAATTTGGGTTTTTTTTGCCCTGCCAGGTATCGAAGGGTCTCTACCGGCTGCTGATTGACCTGTGCATCCTGCGGCACATCCAGAGTCCCGACGGCTTGGTCTGGAAGTGCCAACCCTCTCATCTTTACTTGATTGAATACCTGGCAAAAGGGAGAGGCGTTAGCAGTACGAAGAAGCGAGAGGTATTTTGGGGGTCTGCGCTTGGGTGGAGGAACCGTTAAGGCTGAGCGTAGTCAATCTGCTAAGCTCTGATCTCCGCCGGAGCGATGCACAATTTAGGGTCTGCCTCTCCCGTGGGTCAACATCTCACCTACATAGAAGCAACCAGGCCAAACGTGTCTCTCCTCAAAGTGAAACACCAGGCCCTGCACTGAGTTTTGGTGGAAAAGGGGAGTTTTTTTCATCCCAGTTTTGCTGTAACTGGAACCTCACGCATGTTTTTAAAGCCAATTTGCAGCTCAGCCCTGCTTTAGAGTTCCTGAAGGCGTGAAATGCACCCCAGATTCACCAGCGGTTGATCATCCATCTGTGGTTCCTCACCACACCTTGAATATTGGCTGAGTTCAGGTCCCTCCATCTCCAAAAGGATTTGGTGGAACAGGAGAAAGCGTAGGAGAAGGTAACAAGATCACCCAACCCAAGACAGGACGCCGGGCAAGACAGACTTTAATGGTTATAGGGATTTCAATCCACAGGAAGGCTTGGAGACATCTTGGCGTTTCTCCCTTTTTTCCCAGCTTGCTGAACCATTTGTGACCAGGGGGAAATAAAAAAAGGGGGGTTGGTGATGTAGGGAAATGCGGGAGGTTGGAGAATGCTCCTCACGGTGATTTGTGTCCTCTCGCTTTTAGATGTCCATTGAAATGGAAGAAGAATTTCTGGATCTTTTTCCTACCGTGGAGTGCGTATCGCCGCTGCGGGTGCTCGACTTGCTGGAAGATCCCAGCTCTGTCCCTCCTGCGGAACTGAGGGAGGAATGGTTTGACCGGGACAAGCTAAAAAGTGAAGTTTTCCAAAGGTCCTACCAATACCTCAGCAGATATGAACGGAAGGAAAACCTTGACGGTTTCACTTTTGTCCCTAGCAAGATCGAAGGGACAGAGAGAGAATGCCTGGCGTGCTTGATGGAGTTCTGCGGGAGAAGCAACCCCTCCTGGACCGAGCTCAGCAACTTCACGCACTTCTTGAACTTCCAGCTACAAAAGTGCGAGAAATCGGTCTTCTGCAGTGAGGTGGTTGGAGATCAGTTCCGCGGCTTCAAAACATTCGTCATCAAGTTCATGATCGCCATGTCCAAGGACTTTGCCATGCCTTCCCTCAACATGTCCGATGAAAGCGTGCCGAGCGAGGAGTCGAAGGAGATGGACAGTGTTTTGAGAGAGTACCAGCTCAGACGCAAGTGGGAGCAGGAGTCTCACCCCTATATTGTCTTCCATGCTGAGGATGGTTCCATGGAGTTCTTGGGTTTCCACATCAACCAGAACTTGGACGCGATCGATGCTTATTCCCAGGCTGTTTTGGAGAAGGCGGTTATGAGCAGGAATTTATACAGGACCTTGCTGCTCCAAGATGTTCCTTTCAATAAGAAATTTGAAACCTTATCCAGAACCGAGCAGTTGGAGGCCCTCTGCAGAGTCTTCGGTGTGGAATGCCAAGATCCAGATGCTTCGTACCAGCTGACTCTGGACAACACCATAAAGATGTTGGCTATTCACCTGCGGTTCCAGTGCGGGATCCCTGTGATCGTCATGGGTGAAACCGGTTGCGGGAAGACGAAGCTGGTGCAGTTCATGTGCAGCCTGCAAAGGGCAGGCAGGGAATGTCAGAATATGATGGTGGTGCGTGTTCACGGCGGCACCACCTCCAAGACCATCCAGGAGAAGGTAAGGCAGGCTGTAGAGCTGGCACGCGCCAACGAAGAAGAGCACGACATAGACACGGTGCTCTTCTTCGACGAAGCCAACACCTCAGAGGCCATCTTTGCGATCAAAGAAGTGCTGTGTGACCACAGCGTCAACGGACAGCGGATTTCCACCAACCGCTTAAAAGTGGTGGCCGCTTGCAACCCTTACAAAAGGCACACCAAGGACACCATCGAGAAACTGGAGAAAGCTGGCCTGGGCTACCGCGTCCGGAGCGAAGACACCCCGGAGAAGCTGGGTTACATTCCTTTGCGGCAGTTGGTGTACCGGGTGCAGCCCCTTCCTCCCAGTTTATTGCCTCTGGTCTGGGATTTTGGGGAGCTGAATGAGAAGACGCAAAGCCTGTACATCAAGGAGATCGTGAAGTCCACTGTGGGGAGCAAGATCCCCGCGGGAAACCTGGATGTCTTCACCAACGTCATTTCAGCCTCCCAGAAGTTCCTGAGAGAGAGGAAGGACGAATGCAGAGTCGCCAGCCTCCGGGATATAGACCGCTGCATGAAAATAGTGCTCTGGTTTTACAACTTGAGAGACCTGCTTTTCCGCAAGGTTGATGAGAAGAGGAAGCGTCAGGAGGAAGAGGAACCGACCTTAAACGATGAGCAAAGGGCTTTGGTCCTCTCGGTAGGGGTCTGCTATTACCTGTCTCTGGAGAGCCGCCACGAGTACCTGGAGGAGGTTGCAAGATGCTTCTCGGTCCCTGCGTCCTGGCTACAGCAAGAGATTGAGTTGTGCCAAGAGGTGGTCCTTGATAACCTCTCCATTGGTAAGGCGATAGCCTGCAACAACGCTCTGATGGAGAACATCTTCATGATGGTTGTCTGCATGGACCTCCGGGTGCCGCTCTTTCTGGTTGGGAAGCCGGGAAGTTCTAAATCCCTATCCAAAACCATCGCTGTGAATGCCATGAAAGGCGCGTTGTCCGAAAGGCCGTTGTTCAAAAAATTCAAAGAGGTCCAGCTGGTCTCCTTCCAGTGCAGCCCCCATTCAAAACCAGAAGGCATCATCTCCACTTTCCGACAATGCGCCCAGTTCCAGAAGGGCAAGAACCTGAACGAGTTTGCATCCGTGGTCCTGCTGGATGAGATCGGTCTCGCAGAAGACTCGCCCGATATGCCGTTGAAGACGCTGCATCCTCTTCTGGAGGATGGATGCGTTGACGACGAGAATCCGGAGGCTTACAAGAAAGTTGGCTTTGTGGGCATCTCCAACTGGGCCTTGGACCCTGCCAAAATGAACAGGGGCCTCCTCATCCTTCGGACTGAACCTAGCAAGGAAGATCTGGTGAAGACCGCCGAAGGCATCTGTGCCGGCCAACCTCACGCTGAAAGAATCAAGCATTTGTTCCCCGTTCTGGCAAACTTCTACTGCAACGTGCTGAAAACACAGAAAACGGAGTTCTTTGGGCTTCGCGACTTCTACAGCTTGATCAAAATGATTGTGTCCTACACGCAGGACACGAAGCACTGTTCTCAAGAGGAGCTCCTCGTAAAGGCCATTCAGAGAAACTTTGGAGGCTCCAGAGACATCTGTCCTCTGGAAATCTTCCGTAACTGCACCAGCGAGGTGCGTCTTCCCTATGACATGGCAACCAGCTGCATCCGTCTGCTGGAGGAAAACATGGGCAAACAGCAAGCGGGATTCATATCTCGTTACCTCCTGCTGCTGACGACCAACAACGCCGCCTTTCAGATCATCCAGATGCTGCGGCTTATAGACACCGGCAACTGTGACATCATCTTTGGCTCCGGTTTCCCACGGGACCAGGATTATTCCCAGGTGTGCCGCTCTGTGAACAGGGTGAAAATTTGCATGGAGATAGGCAGGCCCGTGGTCCTCCTCAACATACAGAACCTTTACGAGAGCCTTTACGATACCCTCAATCAGTGCTTTGTCACCCTGGGGGACAATTATTACGTCGACCTGGGCCTTGGCACTCATAGGGTGAAGAGCCGCGTGAAGGAGGAATTCCGGCTGATTGTTATAGAGGAGAAGAAAGTGGTCTACACGCAGTTCCCCACCCCGCTGCTGAGCCGTCTGGAGAAGCATTGCTTGGACATGAACACCATCCTCAGCTGGCAACAGAAAGACCTGAAGCGGGACCTGGAGAGATGGGCCAGTCGGTTCGTCCACATGGAGAACCCCGATTTGTGCAGGGACTGGTCCCACGAGCTGGGTCCCAAGGAACACGATGTCTTCATCGGCTTCAGTGACGACACCTCCGCCGCCATCGTGCTGGAGAGCTCCCAGCACATCCACTGCGGAGGCCACGATCCCTACGGAGAACAGGTCCTCTCCGCTGCCACGAGCAAACTGGTGGAGTGCGCCACTCCTGACTCCATCCTACGCCTGAAATACTCCACTCTGGAGGACGCTGAGCAGATCCAGGACCTGTATTTCATCGAGCAGAAGCACAACAGCCTGACCAGCCTCTTGCGTGAGACGATGAACCAGCAGAAGGGGAGCACCACCGGGCTGTGCCTGCAGGTACTTGTGCTTGGCTCTAGAGCACCCAAGGGTGCTGTTTGTTTCCCAAGCGAGCACGGTGGCTCCGTGATCTCGCCAGGACAACGATGGGCTTATGTCCACCCTCTTTGCCTCCGTGGTCATCTGCAGGCAGGGTAGACTGCCCTTCCTCGGGAGGCAGGTGGGATCTGCTCAGCTCTGGCTCAGGCTGAGATACTCAAGGCACCTTCCAGTTGCCTGTAGATAGCACCAACGGAGATGCCCTGGAGGATCCCACCTCTTTGAGGCAGCAGGACAACCCGTTCCGATTTCCCTTTTCCCGCAGGTTTCCACCCATGCCAGGCTGCTAAACCAGAAGGATTTGGAAGCGCTGAGGAAGGCGCTCAATCTCCCGGACACAATCCACTGCCTCTTCCTAAGCCAGTTTGACACCGAGCACGCTTTCCGCCAGGACCTCAGGTGGGCTCTGATATTTCTTTCCTTTAACCTCGCAGGGGATTTCCACTTCTCACCGTGCTTCGCGGTGGGCTGGGGTGAGACCTTTCTAGGAGAAAGCGTTCAAGAGGCGGTTTCCTTGTAGGAATTTCTTCAGAGAGCCGCAAGAAGTGAGACTGCTCCTCGTTCAGTTTCATTTCGATGAGCCACAGAGCAGCAAAAGACTCCTGGCCTGTGCCAAGTAAGCAGCCTTCCTTCGTCCCTTCTCCTTCCTCCTCCGCCATCCGTCCTTCGTTGTCGTCCGTCCTTCGTTGTCGTCCGTCCTTCGTTGTCGTCCGTCCTTCGTTGTCGTCCGTCCTTTGTTGTCGTCCGTCCTTTGTTGTCCTTCGTCCTTCGTTGTCATCCATCCTTCGTTGTCCTTCGTCCTTTGTCGTCCTTCATTGTCTTCCTCCGTCCTCCTCCCTCCTCTTCCTCCCTCCTCCTCCTCTTCCCTCCTCCTCTCTCCTCCCCCCTCCTCTTCCCTCCTCCCCCTCCTCCTTCCTCCTCCTCCTCCCTCCTCCTCCCTCCTCCTCCCTCCTCCTCCCTCCTCCTCCCTCCTGTCTTCCCCCCTTCCTCCCCACTTCTTGCCCCTTTCTTCCCCCTTTCTTTCTTCCTTCTTCCCGGCACAACATACTTCTCAGACACCTGTGCTGCCTTTCGGCCTTTTCTCCCCGCTTAAGACTCGAACCGGGCTGTGCCCTGGGCTCTGTTGTCTCGTTTGCCCCTGGGGCTGTAGCAGGTTGTACCAACAACGGCCAGAAAGTCTGTCTCCTTGGGGTGCCATCCACCCAAGAAAGCAGATTCCGATGGCTGCGCCCTTTGGCGGGGAGATTAACCCCTGGAAGGGCTCGCGGAGGGAGGGGATGCAGTCGTTGCTTGGAGAGGTCGGTCAAACGAGTCTGGAAGCAACCAGCTCTGACCTTCTGGTGGTGCTTCCAGGTACTGCCTCACAGACGAGCGGAGGAGGTCGGCCAGCCCCCATCTGCTGCACGTCGTGCTGATCACTAAAGTCCCGCGGGTCCTGGGAGGGTGCAGCTACCTGGCTTTTGACAGCGGTAAGGTTATGCTCGCTACTTTGGGTCGGGAAAAGAGTGGGAGGGGAAGATGAAGACGTGCAGAGAAGACGTGAAGTGGTGGATCTTCCATCTCTCGCTGTCTTCCTGCCCTGGCTGGCTGGTAAATCCGAGCAGCCAAGCCCACTGGTTTTCCAAACGGCCGACGCACCAGAAGAGAGCAGAGGGACTGAGCCATCTTCTTGCCTCTCCAGGCCAGTGGAAGTCCATCCACTTGGATGACCTGATGCCCCCAGAGAACTTTAAGGCCAATCTCGGCCAGCTCTCCAAAATGACCATTGCCGAGATTTTCACGAGCAGCTCCCTGCAGCATCTCCCAACAGGTGAGAAGTCTCCCACCATAAACTCACCGCCTCCCCACCGCTGTCCCTTCCAGAAACCCCCTGCCCCATCCTCCGGTGTCCCACCTGTGGATAAGAACGCACCTGCATCGAGCAGGTCCCGAGCTGTGGGTCCCAGGAGCGCTTGCTGCTTCCGAGACCTTCATAGCGACGCAGCCTTTGCCTCCTGATGGGCACACGGGGCAGAAATGGTTTGATCCATCCCTGCAAGCCAACTCTGGGTGGCTCCTTGAATCCACGTTCTTCCTCAGAGGTGTCCAGCCAGTTGCTCCCCAAGCCTGAGGGTCTCCTGTCATCAAGAAGCTGATACCGAGCAGCTGGGGGGCTTCCACCCCAGTGCTGCTTTATTTCTCCCTCTTGAGTGTCAGGGCACTCCCGCCACCTCCTGGGGATGGAAGTGCCTCTCGCTGGGGCTTTTTACAGCTGAGTCGTGGGGTTGATTGTGATTTCAGTTTCTCCAGAGGATTCTGCTGCCCTGGGAAGCCTCGCCGAGTCTGGTCTTTACCCAGAAGAAAATGTATGATTTTTTCTTTTTTTCTCCTCATTTTCCTTGCTTGTCATTGTACGAGAAATGCCTTGGGTATCACCAGGCTTTCGGGGTCTGCTTTTGAAGGTCCTTGCTTGGGCTGGTACCTTGTCACAGGGAAGAATAGCTGCAGGTCTTCCTGGGTCACATGGTGAGGGTGAAGTGGGGTGGTGGTCTCCCAGCCCACCTGCGAGCGACTGGGACAAGACCAGGAGCCTTTTGTCACCGTCACCAAAGCAGTGTCCCTTACCAGGGACATCGGCAGCCCTCCACGCCCCGGGGACTGACTGAACCAGGGTTTGTTGGGACGCTGAGATGGGTACAGACCTCAGCGCCCACTGCGCTGAGTTCTGGAGAAGATGAATCGACGTCCCAGGACAAGCGTCCCCAGGCAAATGAGAGCAAAGAAGCGTCGCGCAACCAACTGACCCCCAGTCTTTTCCAGCCGCAGGTCCTCAACGTGGACGCGATGATCAAAGGGAGCATCCAGAAGGCTGTGATCCAGCTGGAGGACAAGAAGGACAACAGCCAGCGTCCAACGGAGAGGATCAAGATCCTGCACAACTTGCTTTTCCACACTCAGAGCAGCGGTACGTGCGAGTAGAGAGCACTAGAAGTGGCTCCTTCTTGCGCGTTGCAAGCTGGATGGCAAGAAGGAGACAACGGAGAGGTTAAGAACCGGTTCTGGTGCCCCTCAAAGCCAAGGCGGGTGGGGAAGTACCCAAGGGACAGAGGAGGAGGTTTGCGTGGGGCCTCCTTCACCTCCGTGCGCAGCCCCTCGTGTTCACGATCAGAACCTCTGATCTAAACCACAAAGCTTTGCTGCAGACCTTGGTAGGTGATCCCCGACAGAAGCCACTTGCCAACGGAAGTTGATTTCTGCGTAGGGCTAATTAAAAAAAAATGAGGTGGTATGATTTTTGAGTGGAAGACGGTGGCAACCAAAATCCCTTGCAGGTTTTTGACGGAGTCTCCCACTTGGAGACGAGCACCAGGAGGGTTTTAACCAGCGCTGTTTTGTGCTTAGTTTCCAGCCCCTTTATGACCATCCTGAAGAAGAGAATTTGTTGCCTCCTACAAGAACGAGAGAAGCCCATCCAAGAGCCAAGGGGATGGATTTTCCGCAGGGCGCTCTCTACCGATTTCATCCTGGAAGACACATCGTTCAGGTAGCACTGGCTGCGGGCCGCCTGCCTAACGTCGAGCAATCCTGTTCCTAAAACCGCTCTGCGTGAAGTATGAGGCACCTTGCTTAAAGACCAAGACGTGACAGCCCAGAAATGTCTAAATACGCGTCTTTTATCAGCCTAGAACAAGGCAGGGGCTTGCTGAAAGGTCATAGTCAGTCTCAAAAGCAAAAAATAAATTACGAGCACCGTTGATTTTGAGGAAGCTTCTTTCGGAAGGGCTTTTCTGGAAGCAAACAGCATCGGTTGACGGTGAGATCGACAAGGACGCTTAGTGTCAAGCCTGGCTGGCCACATTTGGCATCTGCAGAAGCGGTTGGGTTGCTTTGGTTGACTTGTGGGTCTTCAAGACCGACGCCGTCCCCTGGGCAGAGGAGGGTTTCTTGGTGGGAAGCAGGGACGCAATGTAACGAGCCGTGTCATCTCCTTTTTCAGGCAAGCGCTCTGGAAGCACCTGGAAGACCTTGTGGCGAACATCTTTGCCCAAATTCTCGCCGTGGTGGATGCCAACAACAACCTGGATCACATCTCCCCAGGCTCTCCGCTCGCAGAACTGTGGCTCCAGATGTTCCAAGAAGAAACATTCCTAAAAATTAAATACACCATGAAGTAAGAGGCGGGGGGTAAATGCACAGCGAGGGGGTTTTCCTTAGGAGAGTAAAAGCCGGTGTTTGTAGTGGCACCGTAGCTCATGCTCGAGGTGCCGATGTTTATAACCGAAGCCATGGAAGGCCTTGGGTGTCACGCCACTGGCACCAAAACTTGCCCGTTGTTTTAAGCTGTCAGCAAAATTGGCTCCTTCCCCGCTCTTGCCCAGTTTTCCCTGTTCCTGACTTTCCTACCAAATTTCTCCCCAGGTTTCTGAACTCTTTGAAAGAGAAGACGCGTCAGCGGGAGTCGGGAACTTCTCTGAGGTGGTCCATCTCTGGCCACCTATGGTCTGTTGCACAATTTAACGCTTCTTTCTGTGCTGTTTGAATTGAAGGGCGGCGGACGCTAAGATTCCCGTGTTATCAATGACCGAAGACCCCAACACCTCCCTCTTCTGCCAGTTCCCATTCAGTTGGGTTTTGAAAGCCTACCTGGATGACATATGGGAGAAAGTCTATCACATGAAAGGTAACATCAGACTTTCCAGGGGGAGCTTTGACCCAGCAAAGCCGCCAAAAATCCCCATCTTTTAGTAGGAGGAACCACGGGGGCTGTGTTCCTCGCTCGAATGACCCAGAACCGTGTTGTGCGTCTCTTCTGCATTATATCTCCTCCTGCATTGTGCCCCTCCACCCGTGGCCTCGCACTTGGCCACGTGTCCACCTCAGTCCTAACGAGGAGCTCCCGTTTTCCACTAAGTGGCCATAACTCTCTTTGCTCTCCCTTCTAGACCAGCCCAAGAAGCCAACGGAGGAAGCGGCCGAATTCTACCAAACCTTCGTCAAGAACGTCTTGATGCCAGACGGCAGCAATCCAGACCTGCTACGCTATTACGCCAGCGACTTCCTCAGGATGGCTTTTCCTGGACAAGATCTCTCCGTCTACGAGGTGAGTAGGGTTGGGTAGAGCAGCGGCTTCCACTGGCGTTGGCTTTGGCCCTAGTCCTAGCCTTCCTGGCCAAATCTGATGATTTGACAAGCCCTCCCTTGGGCTTCTCTGGGGCTACTCCCCAACTCTTATGGACATCTTGTCTTAATTCCACCCTAAGAACTGTTTTTGATGAGGAAACCTCATACGGGATACCACAGCAATGCTAAGCGTCCCACCTTAGTCCCGTTGCTCTTTGCTTTGAGCAGAAATAACACTTTTTATTTTGCCTGCAGATTCTCTCAAAAGTTTTCGTAGCCAGCGCAGAGCGACTCTGCTCCTCCGTGGGTAGGGGGGAGATGGGCTTTTCCCCAATTTGGCTTCACATGGAATATTTCTACCTCCGAGACGATTATCAGCTCTTTGCTGACATAGCGAAAAGCAACGACGCTGTCATAAGGGAGCTGCAGGCAATGTATGAGACGAACCCCCCAGAAATGGTGAGCAAAGAGCTGTGTTTGCCCTCTAACCCTTCTCCTACGGCATTTGAACGTCATGGTCTTCACAACTTCCATCGTTTAATTGCATGCTATGTAACGAGGAAGGCATCCTTGTGTTTGCGTCACTCCGGGTATCGTGTCGACGTCCCCTTGGACACTTTGACCCTAGAGGCGGGCGGGATTCGTCGTGTCACGCTTCGGTGGCGGGCTCCAGCTCCTTCGCTTGCCACGTCCGCGTGGAGATGTCCGCATCCCTCCTAAGATGCTTATGGCTTACAGCAGCAAGCTAAGGTTTTTAGAGAACTCCCCATGGTGACTCCAAGATCCTTCTTTCTCCAAGGCGCGGTTAGGCTCATTAAAGCCCTTCCTCGCTTACAGACGCCAGAACTTCACCCATAGAAGTCCATTTCCTTCTAATTTAGCCCTGTCAACTACTCTAAAAGCTATGCCAGCACCTACTCATGCGGTATCCCTTCCCTCCGTGCCACCCACCAGCGAGGTCAGGTCTTTACCTAGACTCTTCTTCTCTCTCTTTGCAAATGTCATTGCAGTTTGTCACTCTTGACGCCTTGAACATTCTCCTGAAGAAAGTGCAGCCCTCCGAAAACGCACTTTTGCCCTTCGATGCCTGCGTAGCGTGGCTCAAAAGCGTCAAGTCCATTAAGCCCTGGGTGGAGTGGATCAGTCAGGACAACTACCAGCTTCGGTTCTACCAGGAGAAGAAGAAACTCCTGGACAGTATGTTGTAAGTTCAGTCACTCTCTGTTGACGGGAGCGCAAGCAAATGTCTTGACGCCTGAGGGTCAGGTGAACTGAAGCCACCCTCCTCTTGGGGAGCCGGCGTCACAAGTCCTCCAACTCTCCACTCCTTCCTGGTCCTTCCTCCTTATCACAAACACGGTGGCAAAGTGGCTCCAAAAAAAAGTGGTGGATGTTTCACCACCATCAAATTGCTTAGTTCTGGTGGAATTTGTAGGTCTCTCCAGAGACAACACCCAGAAACGGGCTGGCAGTGTCAGTCTGGCCCAGGGTTTGTCGAAACAAGCAGCGCAGACAGGA